>NC_081405.1:324868040-325025540 GCF_030272615.1 Cryptomeria japonica | reverse complement strand
CACAACCCGTGTAGATGGATGCATTGTTTTTTTGATGCATTTGAAGATGGAATTTCTTGGGAAACAACAAAGCACTTAGAAGAGTGTTCTAAGGGTTTGACTTTGTATCAGATCGAGTTGATGTGATGAGTTACGATCACTCAATGGTTGATATTGTATTGTAAGATGTTGTAATGATCTTATATGATCTGAGATGATCTGTATTGTAAATTTTTTATGTATCTAGGGTTTTGTAACCGACCTAGTTGTAAAGGTTATTTATGTTGGTTTAGTAGATGTTTGTTGTGTCGGTGGTTTTGAGAAGAGTGTGAAGCCGAACCAGAGTGTGAGAGATCTGCCAGAGTGTTGTAGAATTGGATCTAATCAAGCAAGCAGCTAAGTGCTATACCTAGATCATTCACTGTTGTTCCCTAACAGTTGTAGCAGTCAAAATTCTTTAACCAGGTAGGTCCTAACAGGCCTTACATTGTAAATCCACTAACAAGGTGGCTCAACATCTAAGTTCTAAATCCTCTTGCGAGGTTGATCCTAACAAGTCAAAGCTCCTAACAGGGCTTATTAGATTAAATACCTTAATCGGGTGACTCCTAATAGGGTTTTCTCCTAATAGGGCATATTTGTAAGCTTCTAACCGGGCTAGGCTCCTAATAGGGCACATTCTGAAATAGTGCACAATTTTAGTGGGTACCAATTCCCACCGTGGTTTTTCCCTTTTTGGGTTTCCATGTAAAAAACATGGTGTTTATATGGTGAATGGTGAATGTTTTTATATTTTATTTTTAGTTAATGAACACTTAATGTGAAGACTTGATAAATCATATTAGCAGATACTGGTATTGGTAAATGGCTTTGTTGTTGGTTATTGTTTGATTTGGTAAAAAATTTATAAGGTTGAGTTTCATATTTGAATTTGTTGTTAATACTGATTCACCCCCCCCCCCCTCTCAATATTAACCAGATCCTTTAAGATTAACAATTGGTATTAGAGCTTTGGTCCTCTATGTGCAGAAAGCTTAACAGCTTGAGGGAAAGATCCTGAAGAAAAATGATGAAGAAGGAGGGTCCTATGTTTACCAAGGAAAACTACCAAATATGGAAAGATCAGATGAAGATATGCATTAAAGGATTGGGTGCTCAGTATTGGATTCATGTGGTAAACAAGTATGTTGCTCCTACTACCAGCCCCTTGACACCAGATGAGCTTAAATATCAACAAGAAAACATCCAGGCACTTGAAGCAATTGTAAGTACTTTGTCTAACTCTCAGTATTTAGATGTCCATGGATTAGAAACTGCATATGAGGTATGGGAGAAACTAGATTTGATTTATGGAGGAGATGAACATGTACAAAGAGAAAAGGAAGAAAGTTTAAGAGGCAAATTTGATGACATGAAAATGGTTGATGGTGAGAACATTGCATAATATGGTCAAATAATTAAAGAAGTTGTAGGTGGTATTAAGAGTGTTGGAGGTAAGATTGATGATGATGTTGTTGTTAGTAAAATGCTTAGAACTCTCCTAGCACAATATGCTATTAGAATTTCTACAACTCAAGAACTAAGATCTATTTCTAAAGATAAATTCACTCTTGATTCTCTTATTGGAAAGTTGGCTGCATTTGAGTTAAACAAATTTGATATTAGTGTTTCAAACCCGTCTGAATCTACTTTTAAAGCTTCTGTTACCGGTACATTTGTGAGGAAAGGAAAGGATATTTGTCATAATCATGACTGCAGGTCTAGTCATGGTGGTAGCAGAGTTGATGGTGATGATGAAGATCATCTGATGGAACTTGAGGCACTATTGGATAAAAGATTTCCTAGAGGCATCAGTAAGTATAAAGGTAAACTTCCTCTGAAATGTTTTTCCTGTAATAAAATTGGACACATAGCCGCTAATTGTCCTAACAGTGATAAAAAGGAAAGAAACATTGATATGTTGCAGTTGATGAATGAGTAACTGATGATGAATCAGAAGAAGATGACAATGAGGAGATAGTGTTTGTTGTTTTGAAGGAAGATCTGAATGATGAAAAGGCATTGGTGTCTCACATGGATAGCAGTGATGAATGGATAATAGATAGTGATTGCTCACACCACATGGTCAGTGATAGAAACAAGTTCTTATCCCTTGAAGAATTTGATGGAGGTGTAGTGAAGTTTGGTAACCACTCACCCAACATGGTTAAAGGTAAAGGATGTATTTCACTAAATAGAAAAAGTAATGTAGATGTTGTCTTTTGGGCTAATGGATTAAAACATAACCTTTTGAGTGTTGGTCATTTAAATGATAAGGGATATCTTCTTGAATTTAAGAGTGGAGTGTGCAGGATTCTTGGAAATAATGGAGAATTGATTGCTACTGAAAAGAAGACAAGAGGTAATATTTTTCATCTGAATACTAGTGTGGATAGTTGTTTGGTGGCAAAGATTGATGATAGCTGGTTATGGCACAACAAGTTTTGTCATGTGAATTTTGACAATTTGATAAAGGTTAGTAAATTAAATATTGTGAGAGGTTTTCCCCAGCTTGTTAAACCAGATAATGTGCTATGTAAGGATTGTCAGATGGGTAAGATGACTTTTGTATCTTTTAAGAGTAAGTCTTTCTCATATTGATCTTTGTGATCCTATGAGGACTAAGATCTATTATAGTGATATTTCATGATTTTCACTGATGATTTTTCCAAGATGATGTGGGTAACTTTTCTAAGAGAAAAGTCTGAGGCATTTAGTAAACTCAAAGCATTCAAAGCTTTAGTTGAGAAAGAAACCGGGAAAAATTTGAAATGTTTGAGATCTGACTAGGGAGGAGAATTTACTTCTGGTGATTTTTCTATGATGAATAGGGAATCAAGAGGCAGTTGTCAGCTCCTAGAACTCCACAATAGAATGGGATAGCAAAGAGAATGAATAGAACAATAGTTGAAGTGGCTAGAACCATGTTGATTCAAGGTGAAGTACCAAAAATATTTTGGAGAGAAGCAGTTAGCACTATTGTTTACACTTTGAACTGGGTACTTGCCAAGAGAGATAACAACAAAACACCTTATGAATTATGGCATGGCAAGACTACTAATGTAAGTTACTTTTAAAAAATTGGGAGTAAATGTTTCATTAAATGTGATGATTTTACTAGAAAATTTGATGCTAAGTGTGATGAAGGTTTATTTCTTGGTTACTCTACAAAGAGAAAGGCTTTCAAATTTTATAACAAGAGAACTAAGAAGATCATTGAGAGTGTAAATGTTAAGATTGATAAACTCTCTGAGAAACCTGATGAGACCAGCAGATCTAAACCTAAAAATGATAAAGAAAGACTTGTGTTTATAGAACCGGTAGTGCAGAAGGATGATGAACAGAACAATGCAGGAATAGGTGCTCAACCGGTAAATGAAGAAAGCGATGAAGAAGATGATGAACATGAAGTAGAAGACACAAAACCAAAACCAGTAATACCAAGATATGTCAGATTGGATCATTTAGAAGACCAAATCATTGGAGATAAAAATGTTGGTGTACAAACAAGAAGAAAATCAAAGAAAATTCTTGTTTGATTTCAACTATTGAGCCTAAAACAGTAAGAGAGGCATTGAAGGATGATGATTGGATTAATGCTATGAATGAGGAATTGGATCAGATAGAGAAGAACAAGACTTGGCCACTTTTGGAAGACATGAATGTGATTGGCACTAAATGGGTCTTTAGAAACAAGTTGAATGAAGAAGGCAAGGTTGTGAGGAATAAAGAAAGGTTGGTATGAAAAGGCTATGCACAAGAAGAAGGTGAAGATTATGGAGAAACCTTTGCACCGGTGGCAAGACTGAAGGAGTAAGAATGCTACTTGCTTATGCTACATTTAAAGGATTTAAGGTCTACCAGATGGATGTTAAATATGCTTTTCTTAATGGCATCCTTGAGGAAGAAGTGTACATAGAACAACAAGATGGATTTGCTTTGTCTGAGGATAAAGATATGGTTTGCAAGTTACATAAGGCACTGTATGGATTGAAGCAGGCACCGAGAGCTTGGTATGAGAGATTGCATACACACGTGATCAAGATAGGATTCTAGCGTACTAGTGAGGATAGTAACATATATCTTAAGACTGATGGAGACAAAATAGTGATAGCTGAAGTATTTGTAGATGACATAATTTTTGGTGGTGATGATAATTTATGTAAGGATTTTGCTAAGGAGATGAAGAAATAATTTGAGATGTCTCTTATTGGTGAGATTAAGTTTTTCATTTTGTTGCAGGTCCAACAATTAGGTGGTGGAATATTTATCTGTCAAAGTAAGTATGTAAAGGAAGTGTTGAAAACCTTTGGCATGGAATATTGTAAACCGGTTGGTACTCCTATGGTGATAGATTGTAAATTGTCAAAACAAGATGATTCACCCTTTATTGATGAGAAAGAATACAGGTCAATGATTGGTAAGATTCATTATGTTGTTCACAGTAGGCCTAATATTGCACATGTTTTTGGTTTGGTTGCTAGATTTCATAAAGATCCCAAGGAGACTCACTTGGTAGCGGTGAAAAGGATATTTCGGTACTTGAAAGGCACAATAGATTATGGTTTATGGTATCCTTATAAAGGAGTTTTTTCTTTAAATATGTTTACTGATACAGATTGGGCAGACAATGTTGATGACAGGAAAAGCACTACCGATGGAGCTTTTCTTCTTGGAGATAGATTGGTTGCTTGGACAAGTAAGAAGCAAACTTGTGTTACACAGTCAACAACAGAGGCAGAGTATGTTGCAACATCAATGAATTGCACACATACACTTTGGATTAGACATGTGTTACAAGGTTTTAAACTTGATATGTCTGAATCGGTAACTAATTATTGTGACAATACAAGTGCAATTAATATTTCAAAAAATTCTATATTACATGTAAGAACTAAGCACATAGAATTGAAATATCACTTTCTAAGGGAGAGAGTATAGGAGAAACAAGTCAGAATGGAGTATGCAAAAATAAAAGAGTAGCTAGCAGACATTTTCAAATAACCTTTTTTGAAGACTATCTTTGAGTACCTCAGAGGTAAATTAGGGGTCACACCCCTACACAAGAAAAACTAGGATGCAGGAGATGCGTCAATCCTATATGCTTATTGAAAACTTTTCACTATGGATTGATGAAATGGTGTGGTGCAGGAGCACCCAAAGACACAAAGGAAGGCACAAATGAATTCTAAAAGAGCCTAATATCACCCATGAGGTGAAAATGATCATCTGTAATAGGTTGATAGTTTTGTGAGTCAATAAGACCCAATTGATGTAAGGCATTGTCCTGGTTGCATTTTATAAGCCACCATGGATAAATGACCATGTGGGTCAGTAGGAGTCTAGGCATGAGTCTAGAAAATAAATATTGGTCTTAGAAATACCAGATCAATCTTTGGAATAGGTTGAATACACCTTGGAGTTGACAAAGTTTGACAAGTACAAGTTGACAACTTTTGTTGTCATTGCAAAATGTTGTAAAAAGGGGTAACTAATCCTCCAACGATTCCAAAGTTTGAAAAGTGGTTCGAAACCATTAGGGGGGATATATTATGCCCACTTAGATTGATTCCAATTTGTAGTTGGCAGTTGTTGAAGTTCATGAAATTTGATGATGTTTTGGAGTTTGGAGCAATACAATATACTTGGAGTTTCCTAAATTTCTATGTTTTTATGGTTCATTTCTGATCAGTATGGATTGGGTGGATGTCTAAAACAAATTGGATGAGTTAGAGAATTCCATTACCTTTCATTTGAATCAATTTTGAGGTTTTTTAAGGGACCCATCCAAATCTAACCAGACTGGTCACAAATCCTACTGACACCTAGGGTTTCACTGTAAAGATGCCCTTAATCTGACATTTTCATTGAAGGACCAAACAACCTATGGGGAAAATGTTAGAAGGGTCATTGTATCATAATATTTTGGTGTTGGTTTTCAGGGAGGCTCCAAAATCAGAGAGATTGAATTGACCCTAGGCGGGCATCTCTATGTGACCGCCTAAACTGTAGAAGTGGAAATCACTTGCAAAAGATAAAGAAGATGGGATCAAGTCTTGAAACCTTGGATTTGGTGGTTTGAAACCTTACCCCACCTTGCAGATTTTTTGGTTTAGTCAAGGGACTAATACAAGGGGTACTTGCTTTGTAAATTAGGCCTAATTGGCTTAATTAGGTCTGGAAGGACAACAATGGTACAGACCTTTCAACTTTTTATTAGAGCCTAAGTTTTGGGGGAATTGTGTAACTAGATAAAGGGTATATTAATCCACCTTTATTTTCTCTTTTCCTTTGGAATTTTGTTAAGTTGTGTTTGGAAAACTCAACCGGTAGGGCTACTAGACAATTGGATAATTGTGAGGCAAGTATTCCCTAGCACATCTGATTGCCAGATCTTATGGGTGTTTTGTATTGGTTGGACCACCTATAGACAAAATCCAATAGGTTTTCATCCCACCAGTACCAGAAGGTACTAAACCATCTCACTCAA
The DNA here is from genome assembly GCF_030272615.1 of Cryptomeria japonica. NCBI lineage: Eukaryota > Viridiplantae > Streptophyta > Pinopsida > Cupressales > Cupressaceae > Cryptomeria > Cryptomeria japonica. The sequence goes on along the minus strand of NC_081405.1, from coordinate 325,019,032 downwards.
GGGTAGAGTGTTTTCATCATATCGGTACCAGAAGAGACTAAACCGGTATGGTTCCGGTCACACGGATTGTTGTGTGAGTTGAGCATTTGGTAAGTGTGTTGTTCACACCTTGAAAAAGAAAAATAACTTGTTTTGGACATAGTAGTTGTGAGTAAGAGAAGGTTTTCACCTAGTTGTTTCCTGGCTCTGCATCATATTGGTATCGGAGCACGAGTTGGATCACTTGGGGAAAGTGATTTGTGGTGTATGTCTATGGAAGGAAGTGAGGGAGAGGCTATCAACATGCCTCCTAAGAGTATGACTCAATATTCCATCAAGAATTTGTTTGAAGAGATGTTTGCAAATAGAGTGAGGGAGTTGGAGAAGGCCAAAGGCAAAGGAAAGGAGGGTGAATGTGACTCTGATGAAGAAAGAGAACAAGGGGGAGAAGAAGAGACCCCAAGGTAGGAAGTTGAGTTACCTACAGATCAGAGAGAATTTGTTAGGTCCTAAAGTCTATTGATAGAGAATCCTCATTTGATAAAGATGGCATCCCTATGTTCAGTGGGAAAATGAATGCAGAAGAAGTGATGGATTGGATTGAGGCATTGAACAACCATTTTGAATGCAAAGAGATCCCTGAGAATAAGAAGGTTATCTTTGCTAAGTCCAAGATGAAAGGAGTAGAAATCACTTGTTGGAATTACTTCCAAGGCGAGAGGTGAAGGAAGGTAGAGGTATGATAACCTCATGGGATAGAATGTTGGTGAAAGTGAAGGCTCAATTCATTTCGGTAGACTATGAAGTCCAAGTCTACAAGAAGTTGCAAGGTTTGAGGAAAAAAGACCTTGATATGAGTAAATATACCGAGGAGTTCCATAGGTTGAGTCTAAGGAATAAACATCATAAGGAGGGACCAGAGAAAGTGGCAAGATATCTTAGTGGATTGCAATATAGTATCCAAGATGAGATCAACATGCTAGCACTGGAGACAATGAACAAGTGATTTCAACTAGCACTGAGAGAAAAGGAGAAGCTAAAGATAAAGAATGATCAGAATAAAAGAGGTAGAGGGGGTAGAAACTTCAGAGGTAGAGGCCCTATGAATGGTAGAGGATAGATTCCTAGGCCACAAGGTGAGGCTACTCAAGAAAGTCAGCATGGAGATGGTAACACGAGAGGGGGTTTCAGAGGAAGAAGAACCAACCATAGAGGTAGATTTGGTGGAAGAAGCTTGGAGCCTTTCAGATGCTACAACTACAATCAAGTAGGTCATACCATAGCTAAGTTCCCTGAGAAGACCGAATCAAGCTCCCAAGGAGAGAGGAGAACACATTTGGTTCAAGACACTAATTATCAGAGTGTCAATTCACCTGATTCCTATGGACTTCCAAAGAGAGGAGAAGCCTTGATGATGAGGAGAATATTGTTGAAGGTACCAAGCAATATTGAACCTCCACAAAGGAAGACACTCTTTCGGACCACATGCAAAGCAGGAGACAAGGTACGCAAGGTTATAATAGATTCAGATTCAACTGAAAATTTAGTATCCTTAGAAATGGTAGAGAAAATAAAATTGAGAAGAATTCCTCATCCATTTCCATATAAAGTTTCTTGGCTTACTAAAGGAAAACAGACCTTGGTAGAAGAGAAATCATGGGTTGAATTTTAGATAGGAGCATACAAAGACAAATTTCTATTTGATATTGTTGAGATGGATGCCTGTCATCTTCTTTTTGGGAGACCATGGCAATATGACCTCAAGGCCCGTCATGATGGACACAAGAACACCCACTCCATCACCAAATATGAAAAGGTGATTGAATTGATACCCCTACCAGATAACAATGGGGATCAGAAGGAGAAGGAGGCCAATATCATGATCATGGAAGGAAAAGTGTTCCTCAAGGCAATCAAGGAAGAGGGAACACCTTGTTTTGTAGTGATGTCATTATAAAGGCAAGAAGAAGAGCCCATTTCATATGGCAAAGTAGAAAAGAAAAGGGTGACAGTCCCTGAGGAGGTGGAGGAAATGTTGAGCAAATACAAGGACATAGTTGCAGAAGAGATGCCAAGAACCCTACCACCAATAAGGGAGATAAGCCATTGCATTGATTTCATTCTCAGTGCCACCTTACCAAACAAGCTAGCCTATAAAATGACTCCCCAACAAAATGAGGAAATTGCAAGGCAAATCCGAGATTTGCTTGATAAAGGTTTGATAGGGAAGAGCTTGAGCCCTTGTGAAATCTTGGGTGTCTTAGCACCAAAGAAGGAGAGAACATGGAGATTGTGCACTAATTCTCAGGCCATTAACAAGATAACCATCAGATATAGATTCCCTATGCCTAGAATAGAAGATTTTCTTGATTGTTTAGGAGGTGCAAGGTATTATTCCAAGATTGATTTAAAAATTGGTTATCACCAAATAAGGATTGGAGTCGGTGATGAATGGAAAACTTATTTTTTTTAAAATGAAGGTTTGTATGAATGGAGGTTGACTCCATTTGGGTTGTCAAATGCCCCTAGCACTTTCATGAGACTCGTGAATGAGGTGTTGAAGGAGTTCATTGCTAAGTTTGTCATAGTATATCTAGATGACATCGTAGTGTTTAACAAGACAAAGGAGAAGAACATAAAACATTTGGATATGGTCTTGAGAAGGTTGAATGAAGAGAAACTAATGATAAAGATGGAAAAGTGTGTGTTTTTGTAGGAAGAATTGACTTACCTTGGATTTTTTATTTCTAGATGAAATCTGAAAATGGATGTTGATAAAGTGAATGCCATTCTCATATGGCCAACTCCTAGAACAATTGGTGATGTAAGGAGTTTCCATGGCCTAGCTACCTTTTACAAGAAGTTTATCAAGAATTTTAGCCAGATTTGTGTTCCCATGTTAGAGACCATCAGGGGTGGACATAAGTGCAAATTTTCATGGACCAAGGAGGCGGATGAAGCATTTGAAATGTTTAAGAAAAAGGTATCATAGCAACCAGTTCTTACCTTACCAGATTTTGAAAAAATGTTTCAGATTGAATGTGATGCAAGTCATTTGGCAATAGGTGCAATACTTAGTCAGGAAGTTAGGCCAATTGCATTTTTTAGTGAAAAATTGAATGATGCTAAAAATAAATATTCTTCCTATGATTTGGAGATGTATGCATTAGTTTAGGCACTAAAGAAGTGGAGGCATTATTTGCTTCCCAAAGAGTTTGTTGTTTATACAGATAATCAGACACTAAGTTTCCTAAATAGTCAAGAGAAATTGAGTCATATGCATATGAAGTGGGTTGAGTCCATTCAGGTCTACATATTTACAATCAAACACAAGAAAAGTGTCTCAAACAAAGTTGCAGATGCTCTTAGCAGGAGGGCATTAACAGTTTCAAAAATCCAATTGGAGAGTGTAGGAGTTGATTCCCTCAAAGGTATGTATGTTGCAAATGAATATTTCAAAGATATTTACAAGGTATGCACTGAGTTTTGTAGCTGGTACCATCTAGAGTATTATGATTATTTGATTCAAGATGGTCTTATTTTCAAAGGATGTCAGTTATGCATTCCTAAATGTTCAATGAGGGATAACATAATTAACGAGAAACATAGTAGTTTTATGGGGGGACACTTTGGATTAGACAAAACTCTTGAGTTGGTGAGAATATTTAATCATTGGCCTAAATTGCAGATAGATATCAGAAAGTTTATGGATTCATGTGTGGTGTGTCAAAAGGCCAAAGGGACAACAACAAACGCAAGACTATACCTACCATTGCCCATTCCTTCAAGACCTTGGGAAAGTGTGAGCATGGATTTTCCAAGAACTCAAAAAGGTTTTGACAGTGTTTTTGTGGTTGTTGACAGGTTTAGCAATATGAAACATTTCTTTCCATGCAAGAGCACAAGTGATGCTACATATGTTGCAAACCTTTTTTTTAATGAAGTGGTGAGAATACATGGTTTACCCTTGAACATTGTGTCAGACAGAGATGTGAAATTTGTAGGACATTTTTGGAGGACATTATGGAGGAAGTTAGGCACAAACTTGTCTTTTAGTTCATCTTATCATCCCCAAACAGATGACCAAATAGAAGTGGTCAATAGGTCACTCATAAATTTGTTAAGGTGTCTCACCAAGAAGAATGGTGAAAAGTGGGATTCCATCACCTCCCAAGAAGAATATTCCTATAATGATTATGTCAATAGGAGTACCAGAAGGATCCCTTTCCAAATTGTCTATGGACTGAATCCAAGAGGTGTGCTGGAATTGAGAAATCTACCCTCAACTGAACATATCAGTGCTTGTGGAGAGTAATTTGTTGAAGGGATAAAGGAGATTCATGACCAAGTCTAGATGTAATTACATAGAAGTACATATAAGTACAAGGAGAGGGCTGACAGAAGAAAGAGATATGTGCAGTTCCAAGTTGGAGACATGGTATGGGCAAATCTGAAAAAGGAGAGATTGCCAAAAGGGAAACACACAAAGCTCATGATGAGAAAGGTTGGAACTTGTCCAATACTCAAGAAGTTTGGGAACAATGCATATGAAATCCAATTACCCTTAGATATAGGTATATCCCCAATCTTTAATGTTGTAGATCTGACTCCATTCAAAGGTACAGTGCAGGAAGATGGTACATTTCCAGTGGAGGATGTTGCAGACATACTGAAACACTTTCCAAGTCAAGGGATACCCAAACTTGAAAGGATATTGGAAACCAAGATTATGAGGAAAAATATGAATAAGGTCTACAAACAATACCTTTTCAAGTGGCAAGGACTCCCTAAGGCAGATGCAGTATGGATGGATGAAGACCTGACCAAGAAACATGGGACTATATTTCTGAAACTCATCTCAAGTGGACTTGAGATTCAATCACCAAAGGAGTATGGTGTAAGAGAACCCAAAGACACAAAGGAAGACACAAATGAAGTCTAAAAGAGCCTAATATCACCCATGAGGTGAAAATGATCATCTATAATAAGTTGATAGTTTTGTGAGTCAATAAGACCCAATTGATGTAAGGCATTGTCCTAGTTTCATTCTATAAGCCACCATGGATAAATGACCATGTGGGTCGGTAGGATTCTAGGCATGAGTCATAAATATTGGTCTTAGAAACATCAAACCAATCTTTGGAATAGGTCAAATACACCTTGGATTTGACAAAGTTTGACAAGTGCAAGTTGACAACTTTGTTGTCATTGCAAAATATTGTAAAAAGAGATAACTAATCCTCCAACGGTTCAAAAGTTTGAAAAGTGGTTGGAAACTATTAAGGAGGATATATTATGCCCACTTGGATCAATTCTAGGTTTTTTCTAGCGTAGTTGTTGAAGTTAATGAAATTCGATGATGTTTTGGAGTTTGGAGCAATACAATATACTTGGAGTTTCCTGAATTTCTATGGTTTTGCGGTTCATTTTTTATCAGTACAGATTGGGTGGATGTCTAAAACTAATTGGATGAGTTGGAGAAGTCTCTTACCTTTCATTTTAATCAAGTTTGAGGTTTTGTAAAAATCGGGTTATAGGGATCCATCCAAATCTAACCAGACTGGTCACAAACCCTACTGACACCTAGGGTTTCACTGTAAAGATGCCCTTAATCTGATATTTTCACCAGAGGACCAAAAAACCTATGGGGAAAATGTTAGAAGGCCTATTGTAACATAAAATTTTGGTGTTGGTTTGCAGGGAGGCTCCAAGATCGGAGAGATTGAATTGACCCTAGGTAGGCATCTCTATGTGATCGCCTGAACTGTAGAAGTGGAAATCACTTCCAGAAGATAAAGAAGATGGGATCAAGTCTTAAAACCTTGGATTTGGTGGTTTGACACCTTAACCCACATTGAAAAAGTGTTGTTTTAGTCAAGGGACTAATACAAGGGGTACTTGCTTTGTAAATTAGGCCTAATTGGCTTAATTAGGTCTGGAAGGACAGTAACGGTACAAACCTTTCAACTTGTGGTTAGAGCATAATTTTTTGGGGGAATTGTGTAACTAGATAAAGTGTATTTGAATCCACCTTTATTTTATCTTATCCTTTGTAATTTTATTAAGTTGTGTTTGGAAAACTCAACCGGTAGGGCTACTAGGCTACCGGTAGGGCTACTAGACAATTGGACAGTTGTGAGGCAAGTATTCCCTAACACATCTGATTGCCAGATCTTATGTGTGTTGTGTTGTTTTGACCACCTATAGATAAAATCTAATAGGTTTCCATCCCACCAGTACCGAAAGGTACTGAACCAGTTCTCTCAAGGGTAGAGTGTTTTAATCATATCATTATCGAAAGAGACTAAACTGGTATGGTTCCGGTCACATGAATTATTGTGTGAGTTGATAATTTGGTAGGTGTGTTGTTCATGCATTGAACAAGAAAAATAATGTGTTTTGTACATAGTAGTTATGGATGAGAGAAGGTTTTCACCTAGGTGTTACCTGGCTCTACATCATGGTGGCTACTCCGCAGGGGGAGCGGCTTAGATGAGATTTGTAGAGATGATGAAGACATCAGAAGTATATTATATGAACAGTGATGCATTTTGACCTTTGGCATTGTTGTCAAAGGGGGAGATGAACTATAACAGATAGGGGGAGAAGTATTAGTTGAAGAGAAAAAGAATCAGAGCAGATGGAAGATTTGTAATCAGAAGAAGATGAAGTGCAACAAAGAAATTCCAGAACTAAGCAACATTATTTTAGTTGAATATGTTGGTGTGTATGTTGGCATGATTGGCATAACTGATGATGCAGATGGAGAATATTGGTTGAACCGGTATAGGGTTGTTGGTGATGAAGAGATTGAGATTGATTGACTTGATGACATTGATCGGTTATTTATGTTGTCTTTGATGGCAACTAATGTTTACTATGTTGTATTTTTTCATCTTAGTCTTTTTGGTCTACCAGAAAGAGCTTAGTGGTAAAGAAACAAGAAACTAGGAATTAGGACCTTAACGGGTAAACAAGGAAATGTTTTGATTAGATCTAGCGATTTGTGATGATTCAAGTGTTGCAGTTTGGAATGTGATTTTATATCATTATAATATGTATCTGATCGGAACCGTGTCATTCTTTGATTGCCAGAAGTCATGTTTATGATTTTTGTTGTATTTTTGCTAGGGTTTAAGAAGGGTTTAAGGACCGGTAAAGAATTCTCTTAACTGGTAATGATTTTTCGTTTGGCAGTAATCTACATCAAGTTCAAATGTTGGAGGTGACATGGGACAGCCCATGTGGATGGATGGATTGTTGTTTTGGCATGTTTAAAGATGGAATTTCTTGGGAAACAGAGAATCACTTAGAAGAGTGTTGTAAGGGTTGACTTTATATTAGATCGAGTTGTTGTGATGAGTTATGATCACTCAACAATTGATATTATCTTGTAATATGTTGTAATGATCTGTATGATGATTTGATATGATCAGGGATGATCTGTATTGTAAATTCTTGATGTATCTAAGGTTTTTTAACCAACCTAGTTGTAAAGGCTATCTATGTTGGTTTAGTAGATGTTTGTTGTGTCGATGGTTTTGAGAAGAGTGTGAAGTCAAACCACAGTGTGAGAGATCTGCCAGAGTGTTGTAGAATTGGATCTAATCAAGCAAGAAACTAAGTGTTATACCCAGATCATTCATTGTTGTTCCCTAACAGTTGCAGCAGTCAAAATCCCTTAACCGGGTAGGTCCTAACATGCCTTACATTGTAAATCCCCTAACAGGGTGGCTCAACATCTGAGTTCTAAATCCTCTTGTGAGGTTGATCCTAATATGTCAAAGCTCATAACAAGGCTCATTAGATTAAATCCCTTCACTGGGTGACTCCTAACAGGGCATCTTTGTAAGCTTCTAACTGGGCTAGGCTCCTAATAGGGCACATTTCAAAAGAGTGCACAATTTTAGTGGATACCAATTCCAACCATGGTTTTTTCCTATTTGGGTTTCCATGTGAAAAACATGGTGTTCATATGGTGAATGTTTTTATGTGTTGTTATGTTTTATTTTTAGTTAATGCATGGTTAATGAACACTTAATGTGCAGACTTGATAAATCAGATTAGCAGATGATTATCAGCAGATACCGGTACCAGGCTAGGCTCCTAATAGAAGAGTATATTTCTTAGTGGGTCCAAAATCCCACAGTGGTTTTTCCCTATTTGGGTTTCCACATTAAATTTGGTGTTATATGTGTTATGATGATTATGTGTTTATGAGTTTGCATGTTTAGCAATTTTTGATTATATTGTTGAAGCATAGGTTACCGAGGTTGAATCTATTGATTTTATGGATTATTAAGTTTGTATGATTCAACCCCCCCCCCCCCCCCCCCTCCCCCCTCTCATCTTGTTAGCTATTGGCATCAGTTCTTTACATTTAGTATCAAAACTTAACAAAAGATAGTTATCAGGGTAAGTGCAAGAAGTTGTGTCCACTTTTTGGCCAAAAAGTGGAAGTTTTTTCCCTTTTTTTCGATTTCGTCCCATTTGACCTAAATATTTGGGGCACTTAAAGAATGAATTTTGAAAAAATTTAGTAATAGAAAATGTAGTGCTCGAAGTCTACTTTCCAAATATGTAATTTATTTTAATACCCAGATCTTAAAAATGAAGTTTGAATAGGCATTACTAAAACCTATAGTTTAAAAGCCACTTTTTAGGACCATACCATGCTCGTGTACAGCAAGCATAATTTGACCTAAATGAAATTATTTTTATAATTTTTTTGGGGAAAAGATCTATAACTCACTCACCTTCAATGAGAATATTTTTTTGTAATTGTTTTCTACATTTTTTTTTTTTGTTAATTTTTTATTGGGCATAATCATTGCTTTGAAAAATTCTTGTGTATGGCAAGCATAATTTGACCTAAACTTAACATTTTTTGGTTTTTTTTTTGAAAAATTGTATAGAATTGTCTCTAGTTTGATGTCGTATAATTTTTTTTCAAAAAACTTAGAGACAAAAAAGTTATTGAAAAACTAAAAAACCATGTTATTTCAAGTTTATAGACCTCTTTCATTAGTAATTATTTTTAAAATAAAAATCAATTTTTAAAAAAAAATACATATTTTGAATCTAGACATTCTCTACTATAATGGGTTTTCATTGTTTAAAAAAATTGAAAATTGGTGTTTAGATATATTTTTGAAGTCATTATTTTATATGAAGATTGATTTGGCCTTCAAGTTGCAAGTCAAACCAGGTCCAAATCAAAGGGTTGGCTCTCCAAGCCATTTCCCAAGCCAAAAACGAAGCTACAACCAAACCAAAGTTTGAAATTTTTTAAAACGAGATCTTGTTTCGTTTTTTAAAATAATTAAAAAAACATTTAGCAAACGGGATCCCGTTTCCCTTTTTTTTATTTTTTTTTATTTTAATTTTTTTTTTTTTTTTAAATAAACTATATATACTTTTTTTTTAAAAAATTATTTAAAAATAAATAAAAATAAACTATATATACATGAAATATGACATTTAAGTTTAAGTCACATTTCCCTTTGTCTTTTTCCTTTCTTATAAAGTTATATTTCATGTATATATTGGCAGGATGTTTGAGAGTGGTTTCAGATCTCTAGGAGTTATAATACAGATTCTAGATTTTAGAAGATCTTATTAATTGTGACGTAATAGGACTTATAATGTCATAATACAACATATTATGTCATAATAAGTCCCATTGTGACATAATAGGTCCTATTGTGACATAATAGGTCTTATTGTGTCATAAGACAACATATTATGTCATACTAAATCCCATTGTGACATAATAGGTCCTATTGTGACATAATAGGTCCTATTGTGACATAATAGGTCTTATTGTGTCATAATATGTCTTATTATGACATAATACAACCTATTAAGTCATAATAGGTCCTATCATGTCATAAGACCCCTCAAAAGGACCTATTATGACATTATACCTCTTAATAGGAACTATTATGACTTAAGACCCCTTAATAGGACCTATTATGTCATAATAGGCCCTATAATGTCATAAGACCCCTTAAGAGGACATGTCATGTCATAATAGGTCCTATTATGTCATAAGACCCCTTAAGAGGATGTATTATAACATTATACCCCTTAGTATGTAGAGAAATATAAGTTGGTTGAGAGAGAGAGATGGTACTTTTAGAGAGAGTTAAGGGGTATTATGTCATAACAGGACCTATTGTGACATAATAGGACCTATAATGTCATAATATGACCTATTATGTCATAATAGATCATATTGTGACATAATAGGACCTATTGTGACATAATAGGTCCTATTGTGACATAATAGGTCCTATTATGTCATAATAGGTCCTATTGTGACATAATAGGTCCTATTGTGACATTATAGTGTCCTATTATGTCATAAGACCCCTTAAGAGTACCTATTATGATATAAGACCCCTTAGTAGGATCTATTATGACATATTAAGATCGATTATTACATAACAGGTCCTATAATGTCATAAGACCCCTTCAGAGGACCTATTATGACATTGTACCCCTTAGTAGGACCTGTTAAAGGGTATTATGTCATAATAGGACTAATAATGACATAATAAGATCTATGATGATGCAATAGGTCCTATTATGACATCATAGGTCATATTATGTCATAAAACCCCTTAAGAAGACCTATTATGACTTTATACCCCTTACTAGGACTTGTTAAGGGGTATTATGTCATAATAGGACCTATTGTGACATAATAGGACCTATAATGTCATAATGTGACCTATAATGTCATAATAGGTCTCATTGTGACATAATAGGTCCTATTATGACATAATACGACCTATTATGACATAATAGGTCCTATTATGTCATAAGACCCCTTAAGAGGATATATTAAGACATTATACCTCTTACTAGGACCGATTATGACATAAGACCCCTTAGTAGGACCTATTATGACATATGTAGAGAAAGATAAGTTAGTTGGGAGAGAGATGGTACGTTAAGAGAGAGGTAGAGATGTATATTTAGAGAAATATAGGTAGGTAGGGGTAAGGGGAGGTGTATAGAGATAGCGAAGATAAAGTGTAAAGAGTTAAGGATGTGAGAGAGAGGTAGAGACATAGTTTTAGGTTTTGGGAGAGAGGGGACAAAGTGAGATAGAAAGGAAAAAAAAGACAAAGAAATGTGACTTATATATAAATTTTATATTTCATGTATATATAGCTTGCATTTTTTATAAAAGAAATTTTTTAAAAAAATTAAAATTAAAAAATAAAAAAATTAAATAATAATTAAAAAAAAAGGAAACAGGAACGGGAACGGGATCCCGTTTTGTTTTTGAAACAGGATCCTGTTTTAGTACGGGATCCCGTTTCTTAGATCTAGGCTCAGGATCTCGAAGCTAAACGGGATCCCATTTCAAATTTTGGCTCAGGATCCCGACGTGAAATGGGATCCCGTTTCGTTTCTCATGCACTCCGTGAGATTTGTCATTTTTTTCTAAGTGTAAAACTTCCACACTAAGTGGACACAACTTTGTGCACTTACCCATCAACCCTCCCAGGGGCTCGGCCATTTGGAATTTTATTCTGGAGTGTAGAGAAATCATAAGCAATCAGGTCACTTGGGATGTCAGAAATGGGAGGAATGCATCCTTCTGGCTGGATTCTTGGAGTGGCAAAGAAGCCTTGTGTCATAACCCCGCCCTCCAATCTATAATGAGAGAAACATGTCAGATTTGGGGACACAAGGTCTGTGATTATGGTCATTCAATTAAGGAAAATGGTATTGATAAATGGGTGTGGAATTCTCTGGACCCCTTGGCCTTAACCCAAAATCAAAAAGATCTTTTTGCCAGTATTCTGAAGGATAAAATCATTCATCCATCCCTAGATGAGGACATCATTAGATGGTGTGGCTCCTCTAATGGTAAGTATAAGGTATGTTTTGGCTATAAATTGAAAGAAGTTGCAGTAGACAAGAAGGATTGGTCGGTTAGTCTGTTTTGGCACAGACATCTTCTTCCTAAAGTAGGTTCCTTTGCTTGGATGGCTTTTCAGAAGAAAATCTTAACTAGTGAAAGACTCCTTCAACTGGGTATTAATAGACCTAGTAGATGTGTATTATGTCCGAATCAAGAGGAAACAATTGACCACCTTTTGCTTCACTGCAAATTCTCCAACAACTGTTGGTGGCATTTCATGGGGAAGCTAAATCTGGTATGCCCTTTTCCAAAAGGTTTGGATGATTGGTTTCTACTATGGCCTAAATCAAATCAAAACACAAGGCATTATTTGGGGACTTATTTGTTATCCTACCCTCATTGATGATTTGGGAAATTTGGAAAGAAAGGAACCGAAGAATTTTCCAGGATAAAGAAATGAGCCAATTAGCCCTCTATGGGAAAATTGAGAACCACCTAGTTGAGGTCCTGAATGAATAGGCCAAGTCCAAATCGCTGAAAAAGAATCTATATACTGATTGGGATAGGAAGCTAAAGCTAGCATTCCCAAATTTGATCATCCCCTCACTTTTTGGAAATGGCAATCCTGAAGTACTGGCTAATCCGAGGCTGGATGTTAAATGGGTAGTTCCAGAACTAGGGTGGTATAAGATTAACTTTGATGGTGCCTCTACAGGGAGTCCAGGGCAGAGTGGTATTATCTATATTATTAGAGATTCTAAAGGCATCTATATTAAGGAAATTTCCGAAGACATTGGTTTGGCCACTAACAATGAAGCTGAATTTCGAGCGACATTAAGAGGTTTGCAGTTAGGGTCTGAGTTGGGGATAAAAAGAATCCATTTGGAGGGTGATTCATTAAATGTTGTCAATGTTGTTTGTAGTAACCATACCCCCAGTTGGTGAATCAACCTATGGCTTCAACCTATAATGGAGTTGCTTGAGATCTTTGAAGGTTTTCGAATTAGCCATGTCTATAGAGAAGGCAATATGGAACCAGACAGACTATCTAAGATGGCAATTGCAGATGGAGGCCTTGATCTGGGTATTTGGCTAGGGCATAAATAAATTTGATTATAGCGATTATTAGGGTTAAATGTTGCATCTTTTGGTAGATGGATGAACTGCTTTGGTCCCTCGATGTCTTGGTTCCTATCGATCGGTTGTTTATACCGGGAGTTGAACTCTTACCGAGTATGGGTCTCTCTTGATTGTGGTATTCGGGCTCCTACCGGTAAGAGTATCCATCCCGGCTGCTCGGCCTCTTCTAGTTGGTGATACTGATGCTCACATAGGTCTATTGTACCTATCCCCAATTGGTACTTACTACATTCCAGTATAGGATCTCATCGAGGTTACTACAGTCCTATTGCAGATGCTGCTAGAACAATAATCTAGCAAATCTCTGACAAGTGGAAGCAATTGTTTCTTTCCTCGGATACCCTGTTCGAATTGAGGCACATCTTTATTTTGATTATGGTGGTTTATAAGGCTTAAGTGATGTAACTGATCCTGTTCTAAGCACAAAATGTTTGTTTCCCCGATGTATTGGCCCCTATCGGTGGTAGCACTTATCGGGAGACGTATTCTTACCGAGTCTCTTGCTTAGACTCCTACCAGTATTCTTTATGGTTTTGGTAATTTGATCTTACCGGGGCCACTAACTCCAGCTTCGGTCGAGTAGCTATCAGAAGATAATCTAATTTTCATCATTATTGTTAGATATCATAAATTCAGACAATGGCTGACATCAAAGAGGCAATTAATAGCGATTAAAGGTGGCATGCTTGAGATGTGCCTTGTTTGTGCGAAATAATTTGGCTCGATTAGCTAAGTTCTCGAGCTCCTCAACCTTTATGAGATTGTCGAGATAAATAAAGAATGACCTACATATTTTTAACATATCAAGCTCTCCCTCTTTCTTGCTCTACTGTCCTTACAATGGAAACACCGATTTTGCTGGAAGCAACCTACCGTCAGATGGCATTCCTAGGCAAAATCTCTGATAAGCGTCTACAATCGGTTCTTTCCTCAAGCCACCCTTTGATTCTGCACTATATTAAAAGAATTTTGGGGGAGGAATTCCTTAATGCATACCACAGATACAGATCTAATGTATACATCCCGACCTTCTTCCTAGCTATGCTAATCTATATGAGGGTTAGCAAACAAAGGGCAAAGCTTATCACCCAAATGGTGTTCGAGCACCGCTTTCTTGGGGAAATTGATGCAGTGTTGGACAATGTTGATGGCAATCTTAGATTGCCCTTCCCCCAGAATTATTATATGAGCTTGGGAAATGGTGTGGAGGTGTGGAAAAAGGTGATTGTAAACTCTCTTGACTTCAATGCCCTGGAGGCCTCCTGCCCTGTTATTAATAGAAATATTAATTTCCTCTGCAAGATTGCCGATATACTGCTAGGCTTCACGGCTGTCGGGAGGAGCACCTTTATCCTGGAGGAAGGTCTTTCTGGTAGAGAAGACATTGGCATTATGGCCAACAGTGACATAGTTGAAGGCAACTCTTGGGGTCTTGGTCGCAACGAAGAATGGTTTCTGGATGATGTTTGCCACCCCTGGGAAAAAGCAGAATCATTGGCTCATGTTGCTTGTGGGAATGATTGCCCGGTTATTCTGGATGCAGTCGCTGCTCCTGCCCCTGGTGACGAGGACCCAGACTCAAACGATGAAGAATCTTGAACGCATCATCCTCCTTGGCCCTGTGCTACGGCCCTCTTTGGTTTTCCACATCTCATTTTCTTGCACTATTTAGATAATTGTGGGTTTTTGGTTTCAACTGGCATTTGTTCTCCTTCGGTTGTTTTTTCTAGCTTTTTAGGATCTTTCCCAGCTTGGCTGGCCCTTTTACTATTGGAGCAATGGTGGGGGGTTTTCTTCCTGGTTCTTTCCCCCCATGGCTCTTTCTGAACCAGGTATGTATTTCTGAATTTTGATTAATACAAGGGTGTTGCCCCTCTGTGGCTATTAATCTATTAAAAAAAAGTTGGTTTCATTTTAATTTTATTTTTAATTGACATTTTTAAAAATTAAAAAAATATAAATATAAGTTGTTATTTAAAATTATTTTGTTGTTATCAAATATTGATTTGTGATATTCATTTAGAGATTAATAAATTGTATATTTTGTTGATATCAAAATTTTGATGTTTTTATTTTTTATTTTATGAATATGAATTTAATTTATATATATTAGTTAATGGATAAATTAAAAACTTAATCATTTTAGATCTAAAATATAAATAAAAAGATAGATATATAATTTTTCAAACCATATCTATATTTGATTTTTCAATTAAAATTAAAACTAATAATTTAAAAAAACTAGAAATAATTGGAACTATTAAATGTCTTTGGTTTAATAAATTATGTGTTTATATATGTAATTTTAAAAAATAAAATAGAAAAGGGTAAACACTTTTG
Source organism: Cryptomeria japonica (assembly GCF_030272615.1). Lineage (NCBI taxonomy): Eukaryota > Viridiplantae > Streptophyta > Pinopsida > Cupressales > Cupressaceae > Cryptomeria > Cryptomeria japonica. The sequence goes on along the minus strand of NC_081405.1, from coordinate 325,003,692 downwards.
ATCAAGAGCTATGAATTGGTGAGGTCAGAAATAGGGGACCTCATCCCTAACATAAATGCTAAACAATAAGCAACAACACCTCAATAGAATTTGAGCCTTGGTGTCAAGAGCCACACCATAATTTAATATAGTTGTGAAAGATACTAGACTCCAAAATAATCAAAGATTGTGTTCTCTCCTAAACAAACTCGCAAATGAAAGAGAAACACAAGACTTCTATAAATTTAGATTAAAAAAATAACAAATTTACAATTTCTTAAAAAATAATAATATTTAAATTATTAAAAAAATTCAAATTCACATGGTTAAAATTTGAACTTTAAAAAAAAACCTTAAAGATTGAAATCATATTTATAAAAGAGAAGCTGAAAAAAAAATCCAAACAATGAAGAAATTTAGCAAAAACTATATACCAAATTGTATTATAAATAATTCATGTATATACTTATATGTTAATATAATTCAATATGCAATGTAAAGTTTCATTTATGTCTTCCCTTATTACCTATCTGCTTATCCTTGCACCTTCTATGGCTGCAAGTGCTAGTTTTTAAATTTAAAATTGACCTTGTGGGTTGTTTAATTTGGATTTTTAGATCTAAAGTATTTTCAAATTTCAAATTCTCATCTTTATATTTCATTTCACATTTTTCAAAATTTAAATCTTAATTTATATATATATGTAAGTATATATATAATTAAAAAATTAAAAAAATCAAATTTGTGGGTCGTGTATTTTTACTATAAATATCAATTTTTCCATTCATAGATTTTATCAATTTACATAAATTAAGAGGTATTATTTATAAAACCCTAATTTATTTTGATTAATCTGCTTGGATCTAAATTCAAATATTCATCATGGCAATTAATTGATTTCATTTATTTTCTATTTCACATATGATTACATTGCTTTTTACCAAAATTTGTTATAATCATTTGTCGGATAATGGCCTCTTTCACTTCATGTTACTTCTCTAGATTCATAACACTTGAACATATAGCATTTTTAGGGTTCCAAGTTGCTTCCTTTTCATCAATTAGATCTCAAAGCTTTCATCTATCATGTACGTTGTGTTATGGTGATGTTTTTGGTAAAATGCATTTCATATGTAGATCACCTATAAGCTTTTGTAGATCCCAATCCTAGAGATGTTAATGGAAAACTTAATACGTGTACCTCTCCTAGAGTATATAATGATAATTGAGAACAAGATAATACTCCTATCAATGACCTCTCTATTGGAGAGCAAGCATTGAAGAGAAACATGGCCCCATCTTTTTCTCATACACATACTCTAGCACAAGGGGGGCAAAATCAACATATTGGTGTTTCCATCTCTCTAGATCCTCCTTATTCTCCTAGAGCCTATCTCAGTCATCAAAAAAATTGTAGAGAAGATGATGTTATGCATTTTATTCATGATCTCTCTCCCCACATAACATTAAGAAAATATGAAGTCTTACGTGATAAGGATTGTCCTTCCCAATCAACCAAAGAGGATATGCATGACGAAAGAAAAGAAGAATCTCCTTCACAAGATATTCCTTCTTCATCTATTAATCGCTTTGTTCCTTCCAAATATCCTTACCATACAAATTTCAAATAAATTTATTATAATGTTCCTTTGTCTTATCAATTAAAAGATTCTTATAGGAGTGGCTTTAATATAATATCAAAACAAGGTTTTAGAGGATGAGGACTTTTAAAATTTGAACAATGAATTAGAGTCACTATAAACCCTTCTACACAAATTAGTACAGAAGGTCTAAGACATGATAATAAATCTCTTATGGATGACCTCCTTAGGATTCAAGATTTTAAAGATCATCTTGCAAGACAAAGGATTCGTAGAGAGTCTAAAAGTGCTTCTTCTTCAAAAACTCCTTTTTGCTCCTTTCATCAAACACATGATCACCACGCTAATGATTGTTTGAATTTTCCAAAAAGTATGCAAGAATTAGTTGATAATGGAAATATCAATTTTCCTAATGACAATCCTTCTTCTTCTAACAACCCTTGTCCTAAATCACATGAATCTACACCTATTGATGATCAAGAAAAATTAGCAACTAGAATCTTTTGGAAATTGAAGTATGACAAGAATGTTCTTTTTCCTTTTGTGAATTTTATCACTAAGCATAAATAATGAAGTGGATATTGTCCTTTTCATAATAATTTTTCTTATTCTCTTGGAAAGTTTAAAGCATTTAATGAATTTGTTCAAGAACAATATGATCGTGCTCGTATATGTCTTTCAACAAATCTTGCTCTCTTTCTTGGTGAAAAGGTAGTGCCTTAGTACTCCTCTCACCTTCATGTTTCTCCTCACCCTATGACACAATTAGTTAAATTAATTGGGGGCTCTTTTTCATTAGAGGTGATGCTTTTTCAATTTCAAACATCTTGGGGTAGCAACATGGTTCTCTTTAATGCCTATCCTATCTATTATCTCTAAAGTTCCACCATTTCCTTTCGGGGTTGCATTCTTCATCACTTGATGTCCTTGTTGCATAGATTTATCCTTCATGTAGATGCACGTGTGTCCCTTTTTAGGAACTATTCTTTGTTTAAAATGGTATGTCTTGTATGAACAATCTCTCCTAAGGAAATGTGTGATTCTTCCCCCTAATCTATCCTTGTCCTCTTTTTTTTTCAATAAAAGTGGATTATTCCACAAAACTTTTTTATTAATATTTTTTATTTTTTTACATAGGATTCAAAGAGCATACTAGAGGAAAGAACCGTGGGAAGAAAACCTCTGGTCACAACTCATAAAATAAAACTATAGTATCTAACGGATCAATTTATACACCCCGCCCAAAACCACATACAAAATGCAGTCACAACACATATAATATCAGTTTTGCATAGAGCCCATATGACAATTTGCCAAAAAAACCCATTGGATAATTTTCAAATGTAGACTCCATAGTTGCTATCAATGGAAGAAGACAAAATTTTCCAAAGCCCTGTGCCAAATCCCATGAGCCAAAAACCTTTCTGCCAAAAAAGAAAGTATCAAAAAACCTTTGGAAAAATACTATTATATCAAATACCATGACCTTGAACTCTTCTCTAGATAATGAACATGAATACTTGAAATGAAAGGGGAAAGCGTGAATAATTATCATCATAAAATTTTAATCGACGTTACTCAAGAAAATCATATGACTATTGTTGCAAAGATATTTCCTCAAAACCCACCTCTCACTGATTAGCATTGCTATCAATGGCTAAATTTGCCAAATAATCTGCAATCTTATTAACTTCTCTGTAACAATGGGATACCAAGAAAGATTCAAACAATTCTAATTTTTGTAAAATGGGATCAAGTATATACTGCAAATTCCAACAATTCGATTTCTTTTTCATAACACATTGAATAATCACCATAAAATCACCTTCAATTATTAAGTCCTTAATTCCCAAAGAGATTGCCATATCCAATCCAAAAGACAAAGCATGAATTCCGCACAATTGTTAGTTTTAAAACCAATAGCATGACACTTAGATCGAATAAAATTTGCATTGTGATCATAAATTACCATGCCTACCCCAGCCGGCCCAGGGTTACCATGAGAGGCCCCATCAAAATTTAGTTTAAAGTGCCCCTCTCGAGGAGGTTTCCATCTAGCAGAGCATCTCTTACCTATTGCATCATTCTTTTTTTTAAATTGAACCATGAGAGGGTAAAACTGACAACAACTTCCAAACTCTAGTAACTCTACTATCCCAGTGCAAAAAAGAAATAAGATTTTCCAAATTCTTATAAATAAATGACAAAGCAACCTCAGAGATTGAAGACTCAATTTTTAATAGAACCTCAGACACAGGAGACCTTGTTTTTTTAAATATCCTATTGTTTCTCTCTAGCCAAACATTCCAAATTACAATAGATGGAGATATGATCCAAATGCATGCATAAAAAGATGAGGCAAACATAAAGGGCCAAGATCTAAAATGGGAAATGAGATCCTTACCAATAACAAAGGATATATTTAACCTCTCAAACAACCACTACCAACGTTCATAAGCATAATCACAATGTAGGAATAGGTGTGAAGAAGATTCCAAATTTTTGTTACAAAGGACACAAGGGAAAATAGTAGTAATACCAAGCCTTTCTAGTCTCATACCTGTAAGGAATCTATCCTAAACTGCCAACCAAGCAAAGGCTCCAGCTTTGGGAAGACAAGCCGAATGCCAAAACAACTTATAAGGTCAAGAAGATAAATCTTTAGCAACCATAAGAGAGTTGTAACCATCTTTAACAGTGTACTTACCAGAAATATTCTTTGTCCAAATAAGTTCATCCTCAGAATTAGAAAGAAATACAATTCTATCCCCCAAAATCTTTTCAAAATCTAATTTCATGCTTTGATCAACATCTAAGAAATCAATCGACTTCCATCTAGCTAGCTTAAGGGGTCCACTAGTCACAATTTCAAAATAATCTGCTACAAAAACACCCCAAAGGGAGGAAAGAACAGTGATAAGAGGAGACCAATCCCTAATATTCACCAAAGGTGTGTGTCCATTCCATACTTCATCCCAGAATCTGACCTTTCTACCATTATGAACAATCCATGAGAGATGAGGCAAAATAACTGATCTACATTTACAAAGGAAATTCCAAATAGCAGAACCCAAAGGCAAATTTGAGACTTTAAAAATGTACTCTCTCGGTCCATTATTTAAATATTTGGCAAACATAATATGTGCCCATAAGGAGCTAGGCTTGTCATATAATTTCCAAACCAACTTAGCACCTAAGGCTAAATTCTGATTCTCTAGACTCCGAATTCCTGTTCCCCCAAGTTCCTTAGGCAAACATACCTTATCCCATGAAACTAAAGGGAGTTTCTTCTTGTCATCTTTATTATTGTTCCAAAGAAAATCTCTAAGAGTATCCTATAAACTAACAATGGCTGCTTTTGGAGACTTCAAAACCGACATGAGATATATGGGAACAACATTCAAAACAGACTTGATGAGAACAATTTTACCCGCCAAAGTTAACCATCTATGATTCCATGAGAGAATTCTTTTAGAAATGACCGAGATAATCTTATCCCAAAAACCAATCTTATCTTGTTTAACAAAGAAAGGAATCCCAAGGTAAGTACATGGAAGATTTCCAGTCTCAAATCCCCAAAAGGATTGCAACCTATGCTAAACCAATTGTGATGTATTAAGGAAAAAAATCTTTGATTTATCGCCATTCACTTTCTGACCAGAAAATGATGCATAATTTTGTATTATTCCTTTAATCACTTTTGCCTCAACTAACGAAGCATGTCCAAATAATAGAGTATCATCTACAAAGAGACAATGAGAAATACTTTGGGGAATATTCTGAATCCTTATACCTTTCCAAAGCCCCCCCACTTTAGCAGCCCTAATAGCCCAACTAAAGGTTTCAGCTAAGAGAATAAACAAAAAGGGAGAAAGGGGATCTCCCTGTCTCAAACCCTTAGAGGAAGTGAAAAAAGCACAAGGAGAACCATTAATTAAAACCGAGAATCTTGCAAAAGAAATACATGCACAAATCCATTTGACCCAGGCCTTGGAAAAACCTAACTTCTCAACAACAACACATAAAGCCCCCCACTCTACTCTATCATAAGCCTTCATCATGTCTATTTTAAGTATCATAGCTGGGGTTCTTTGGGTGGAAATAGAATGCAGCACCTCATGTGCTACAATTGCACCCTCTGTCGTCTCCCTTCCGGGAACAAAACCACCTTGCTCCAATGAAATGATCCTAGGTAGAATTTTTGCCAACCTAAGGGAAATTGCCTTCGTAAATATCTTATACAAAGTGTTACATAAAGCAATGGGGCGGAAGTCAGCAAAAGTCTTAGTATCCTCTTTTTTAGGAATAATTGCAATCATTGTAGTATTAAGTTCTTTTAAAATGGACCTATTTCTCCTAGATTCCTCGAGAGCCAATAAAACATCTATCCTTGTCCTCTTGCTTGGGGGGAAAGGATGGTATTTTCCCCTTCTCTCTTTCTATCTAAAGTATTACTATTCCCTTTAGGGGTTGTGTTTTTCATATGTTGATATCCTTTCTTGCATGAAATTATATGTCTCCTATGACTAATCCCTCCTAAGGGGAATATGTGATCTTTATTTCTTTATTTCTCTTTCTTTGAATATTACCTCTTCTTTAGACTTGCATTTAAAATAGCTTAATGTCTCTTCTTGAATTGAATATTTATTCATGTGATTACATTGATCATTTTCTTATGTTCAATATATCTCTGGAATTTGTTTAATGTAATGCCCGCCAAAATAACCTAGAGAAAATAGACTATCCAACAACAAATTGAGATTAAAAAAAAATTAACATCATCTACTAATACAACACATGTAACCAAATATTATTAAGCATAATAAAATATTTACATAAATTACACATAACCATCATGAATATGAACATAACATAAAAGCATATCCATATGATCTCATAATGCAAGCGGAATTAAATACAACCCAATGTCTATCTTTTCTCTAGGGAATCTCAACATCATCACTAACGATATCGACAAAAGTAATAACATCATGAGTGCTATCATATTACAATTCCATCTATTACAATTATCATTTATTCTCATATGAATATTCATATGACCAATCCCTATCCATCTAGCATGATCACCTTCTCTAATGATGCAATTACCTTTAACCCCTTCAAGGTTCATTTTAAAACACCAAACCAAATGTTCCTAATCCCCATTCTCATTCATTATCTAAGCACAATTTATTTCCATTAAGAACCATCACTTTACTAATTCATTCATATTATGATCTATCACATTTATTCTCTTAGAATCAAATCATACACATAACACCAATTGTACATCAATATATACATCCCATCACATAATTTTCATTAAATAATCAACATCTAAGAAACAATAAGGTCACATCAACATGTGCTCTTACAAGAAACATTATTCCTACCCTACAACATCAACTATTACTGTATTATCCATTTACATCAAGGATTATAGCTCTCAACCATAGATACATCTATCTCTAGAAATATACATATACGTATACCGTATGAACCATATACATCAAACTGCTACAAAATCCATTCATAAACCGAAGAGAATAACATCCACATCCACAAACATAGCATCCAATGAAGAACATCCCAATGGAAGAAGACATCAAATCACCTAACCATGTGGAACAAAAGTAACCACCCCCCATGCTAGGAGATGACACAAGTCCCACACACACTCTATACCTAGGTTGACACCCAATAATCAAAGAGACTCAACAGCTCGAGAATTATAACTAAGAATAAGCCAAATCAATAAGACAAATCACAACACATGGGTAATCATAAAACATAGGAACTCCTAGAGGCATAACAACAATCATCTCAAAGGAACAACGACACATGTAGGGAAAGAGTGGCATCACATGATATTCTTACATAGAAGGGAACAATGCCTCACCCTAATAGTCATGTCTCTACATGCTATTATCACATAGAAGGGATAATACAAAACCCTGATAGACATGTGGAGCCATCTCAACCTATGAGAAAATCAAGGGAGATTGACTTACATCTCTACGATATTCCCAGGCTCATCTCGAGTCTCCACTCAAGGGCAATGAGGTGGGGAACCAACGCCAATTAATTATCTTGTTTAGTTGAGTCCTAATTACCCAACCCAACTAATTAATTATTATAGTTATCACTTATTTAAATCAAGGAAAACCCCCAACATGTTCTTGGTGGTCTAGGCTTTAAGCATCCTTACAAGGAACCTATTGACAACATATTCTCTCTTGACCTTGGCCATCATGTGGAAGCCCACTCTCACTAAACATGTTCCAAACCCTCAAGGGTAAACACAAATCACAAAAATAACAAGATACAAGGAAGCTCAAAATCATAGAATATCCATATAACATATACATAAAGAACAAGGCCAAAGCCACATAGTCAAGAAGTAAATAAAGAGCCTCAACATATGCCAAATAAACATAGTATAATCAATAAAGGTATAAATACATCTTGCACATCCAAGCATAAACAATTCCTCAATAGTGAACTCGTTGGAGCTACTCAGTCCATCCTCTTTAACAAGGAAATCATACATCTTGGGGGAGCAACACAATAATCCTAAATGGTAAGGAATTCCACACCTTACCAAAGCCATAAGTGCAACAAATAATTAAATCCAGACAATATACCATACTAGAAAATCTCAAGGATACCAATAACAACCTTGGTACTAAATCAGAATTGAGAAAATGCAACACAGACTGGCAAAACCTTCAAAATATCAAGGTGAAGTAGATTAGCACTTTCACTTAATCAACTATCACTTTCGAAGCATGGTTCAGTTTCTCTGCTACATATAGTAGCACTTTTGACCCAAACTAAATCACTTTTGATGGCTATATTAGTGCCTTTGACCAAAGAAACAACACATCTGATGTACAGATCAACACTTTTGTTGATTTTGATAGCACTTTTTGTTGGCAAGAGACACTACACAGGTCAAATGGTGTTGTCATTGATGGAAACCCAAGTTAGTGCAACCATCTGCATTGTTGTATGTGATCCTACTAGAAGTCAGATTCAAGATTGATTCAAGTCCGGTAAGCTAGAATAGAGCATCTGATAGTATTGTGCATTTTGGTTGATACATCCCTATTGGTTATCATCTTGTGTTGTGGATCTATTTGAAGGTTGATGGATGTCTGGACATCCTTATTCAAGAGTTTTAGCCTCTAGTGATGATTTGTATTCAAGTTAGAAGCTTTGGTGTATTAGTTTTCGATTTATCAATGCAGGGCAGCCAACTTATGTGGATAATCCTTATGCAGATTATGTGGATTGATTTTGGTGATTATTTTTGTGGTCCAGGTGTTTAGTTTGATAGCTATGACAATGTGTGGATAATTATTTGGTTTGTATTGGTATTTTGATTTCAAATTTAGCCAACACTATGTACATGTTTCATAATATGCTAAGTGTTATTGTAGTCGACATGTGGTTGATATAATATCTTCTTGTGAATATATATATAAGTGATGTATTTGATCATTTTAGTGCGTGTAGTGAATAAGAAATGTGTTGGTGATTTATTGTGTGTAGTTGCACATGTGTAAATTAGATATTTATGCTCTGGATCAGAGCATAATAGTGGAAAAGAGCAGTATAAGGCAGAGTATAATAAGTTTGTGTAAATTTCTTAACCGAAACTATAATTAGGCATGTATAGATGCTATTATTTAGTTCATGTACTTTAGTAATCTTATGTAACTCATTTGTAGGAAGTGAACCTCTCCTCTTGAGCAGTGAGCTCTAGACAGTGTGCCTGAATGTATGTACATTCTATTGTATAACTTTATATTTGAGTATACTCATTTGTGGGTCTCATCCCCACCGTAGTTTTTCCCTTGACCAAGTTTTCCATGTATAAAATCTTTTTGTTATATGATGTTGTGGTTGATTGTTTTGTTCTCTTGCATCTTTCTTTTGGTTCAATGTATTAAATGGTTGAAAGAAAAATTTAACAAAGTTAAAGTTTTCTGATTCACCCCTCCCCCCTCTCAGTGTTCTTTGATTCCAGCAATTGGTATTAGAGCCTAGTTTCTTAGAATAATTCTAATAGCTTGAGGAGGTTCTGAGAAGGTGGTTCAATGGATTCTGATGGTCTTCACCATCAGCTTCTTGTTGCACTTGATGATTTTGATCAGTCCAAAGCTAAAGTCAGGGAATTGAAAGTGAACCTTAAGGATGCTGATAATTTCATTCATTCATTGAAGCAGCAACTAAATGATTCTAGAAAAAAGAGAAAGAGACATTTTGATCTTGGATAAAGCAGAAAGAAAGTCAAAGCATAGATGATGGTCCTCTAAATCAAGCTTTGAAAGAGAAAACATAAGAATGTGAAAAGCTTGCCAGAGATAATGCAATCCAAAAAAATACGGTGGAATCTATAGTAATGAGGTTGACAAAGGAGACTGAGGCAAGAAAGAAGAATGGAGAGAACCTTAATCAGTCCTTGAAAAAAAAATCTGATAAATATTGTAGAATCAATTGTGAAAATGATCAATTGAAGCTTGAATTGCAACAATCCAAAAACAATAAAGAAGATATTGAAAGGCAAATTGTCATTCTTACGGATGAACTTGCTATTACAAATGAGTACAAGGAAAAGTTCAAGATTAGCTTAGCTAAACTTGATGTGCTACTCCAAAGTCAAAATAATGAAGATGACAAGTGAGGTCTTGGATATGGGAAAGGAGAAAGCTTTTGATCTAGTCAAAGCAATCCTAAGTTAGAACATCAGAAGAACAAAGCTAAAAGGTCTCCACTAAGACAACCTAATGCTCAAAAGTTTGATGGTAATTGTTTTGTTTGCAATAACTTTTGTCATAAAGCTAGTCAATGCAGAAGTAGAATGAATCAAAATGGTCCATCTTTCTCCAATCAATGTTTCAACTCCAACAAGTATGGTCATAAATCAAGTGAATATGAAAGTATTATAAATAACTCTTTCAAAAGAAGGAATGTTAGATATTATGCTTGTGGTGGGTTTGGTCACATTGCTAATCAGTGCAAATCAAGAGTAAATCAAGGGAATTAATAGAGAAATGTTGTGCACTATAATTGCAACAAATCTGATCACATTGCAAAATTTTGTAGAAGCAAGAATGTGGACAGGAAGGGTCCGGCAGACAAGAACAAAAGTGTGCAAAAAGATGATAAAGGAAAAGCGAAAGTGGAAGAGATTAGAAACCAGATGAAGAAGACATGGATGAAAAAGAGTGATGGCAATGGAAGAAATGGATCCACACCTGAATCTGGTACTAGAAATTCCTTTGAAAATTAGTTTAAGGCCTCTAGCCTAGGGGGAGTTTTCAAGAAAATCTTCTCCTCCCCTGTCAGCAATTGGTGCTGGAATGCAGAAAATTATCAGTAGTTGCATTGATGTATTGCAGATCATCTGGACATATTTTTGGAAGTATTTGAGTGAAACTAGAGATTCACAAGATAACTATTGTGAGTAGTTTGTGGTAACAGGGTGTTCGAAAGGGTTAGGGCAAGTGCACTTATTACTTCAAAAAGTTAAAAGTGCGAATGATAAAAGGAAACATTTACCTTTCATTTTTCACTTTGCATTTTGTAATAGAGAGTAGAAGCGAGCTCTATGAGAAGATTTCTGAGTGATCGAAGTGTGAAAGCAATTTGGTGTGAAAACCCTAATCCGGTGAAGTAAGGTATTTCTTTATGAAGTTTGTAAATTTGGTATCTCTACAATGGATAAACCTTTGGTAGTTGGTATAACTGAAAGGTCTCAACTCAAATTTAAAAATTGCCCTTTCAAATCAATAGAAGATGATCCTCTAGGTGCATTTTCATTTGTTTCGTACGTTGTTCTTCATGTAGAGGATATTAGGGCATACATACATGTGAATATTGAATAATTAGGAGGTTCCCAATTGTTGAATATGTACACCAATCATATTTTAGGATAGGATTTCAAGATCAAGCCTGAATTCAATGCTTTGAAGGAAAAGAACTTTATGCAAGTCGTTAGGTTTCCAGTGTTTGATGAAAATGAGTGGGTCTGATATATTATGAGCTGAATTCATGTGATTAAACTAGTCATTTAAAATCACAAAGGATGTAATCAAAACTGTAATAGGTTTAAGCTCACCTGGTGGTTTGCCCGTGCTCCGGTCTATGAAGAATCAAATGGTCACAAATGCAACCACTTCCAAGTTTAACAAAAGGGTTATGATGATAAATGATATTGTTGAGTCAGATCTGAAATTTGCTTCAATGATTATCAGATACAGGGTTTATCACTCTAGCTACGAGAATTCAGTATCTGGTACTGTTATATATGTTGCATATCAGATGATTTAGGAAAACAAGGAGTATGATCTGTGTGAGCTCCTCCAAAGCCAACTTATAGATAATCTGACAAGCATAAAGAAGGATAAGAAGAATACATTCAAATATGGTACCTTGATCTTATGTTTATTCTTCTATTTCATGAATGAGATTCTGGGTATTGATAATATTGAATGGGCTAGTGACATACCATTGCAGTCCAGATTACAGATATTTTATATAGCATTGGAGAGAGCAAAACCTAGAGAATTGCACTTTGGGGATACTTCAAGAACTTCCAGAGCATGATGCAATCTAGGGAAAGAGACCCTAAATCTATAGTGGAGAAGTACAAGGACACCATATGCTTCAGGGTATACATTGATCAATGCTTAATGGAAGTAGTAGAACCTAGGACAGTATCGATCATGCCCATGGCATATGAGGTTGATGAGAAGATATTGGAGGTGTATGATCAACATTTGTTGAGTAATCCTAATGATGCTTCTAAAGAGAGGTTTGACACATTTGTTGGAAAGGATTTGCAATTGCATAGGCAGTTCAAGAAGCCTAAGATGATCTAGAAAGTGAGAAAGGAGGTAGAGAAATATGTAAAGAGAATTGGCATTACTGTCGAAGCGGTTAAAGAAGATAGGAAGAGGAGAGAGAAAGGTAAATAAGGAAGGATAATAAAGGTTGAGTCAGTTAGTCTGATAGCTTCCTCTACCAAATCTAGATCTCCTAGGAGCTCTTCACCTTCCTCTGATTCTTAAAATCCATCTAGCTTAGCAAAACCCCAAGTCAAGCCATCTGATAGAGAACAAAAGAGGAAGAAAGATAAAGGCACACGAGTATATGTTGTTGTGGATGATGATGAAGAGACTGAGTCTAATGAAGGAATAAAGGAAATAAAGACAAAGGGAACTAAAGCTTCAAAAATGTCTAAGGACAAGCCCTCTAGTGAGGAGAAAGACAACAAGAAGATGATGCTAGATCCATCTGGTATGTCTGTTGAAGATGTTAAAAAAGATCTCATTGTTCAAGGTAATCTCAAGCCACTCTCTAAATGTTATGACAAATTTAATGAAGCCAATTGGAGAACTCTAGAAGAAGCCACTATTAAGTACTTGAATATATTCAATACGGCTCTTGTTGAGATTATGCCTGAGATTCCTAAAAGCCTATATGATGTAGTAGAAATGAGAAAATTGAGTGCTAAGGAAGAACATATTAGACTTAGAGAGTGTACCTTAGTAAATCTTTGTCCTGTGATTTCGATAGAAGAGGTGAATAGAATTCTCAAAGAAACCAAGAGTGACTTTAGAAGCAAGACTAGAGTAAATAAGTTAATGACTGGAAAGACTGAGGAAGTAATTACAAAATTAGAGAAGATTTTGAAATCAGTCCTACTAAGGAACCATTTTGATTTTGTCTCAGTAATCTAAAGATGAACAGGTTGAAGTGAATGTTAATTTTTCTCTGGATGAAGGAGACTTGAACAAAAATGGTGAGGAATCAATCAAAGTAGATATAGTTGAGGATACTTAGAATCCTCTAAATCTTGCTGACATTTGTGAAGAATGAAGTCCCATCTAGCGAAGAAGTAGTGAAGGTGGTGAAAATTAAGAATGAGCCAGTCACAAAAGCAAGAGATACTGCAAAGGCATGAAGGTATTTTTGGAGAATAAAAAGAAAGAACTAGATGATCTTGAGTTGATCCAAGGGCCTATCAATCTGGCCACTCTTTCTCCCATCCAAAAATTACCACTAGCATCATTTTCTTAGGCCAAAGCAAGGGAGGATATGCTAAAGTCTCATATTGAGGATAATGAGCTACTTACTCTTGCATCTGGTGTCTTGGAGAAGATCATGCCTTGATATGTCAAGGACACATCGAATACTCCCTCTGGCTAGCTAAGAAGCCTAATAAATCTGGTAAGCATTCACTTTGAATCGTTTGAGAAGTCAATTGAGGTTAAGGTCCAAAATGATTTTGATGCCAAGAGGTTCAGTTCATTGAAGAATATGATTGCAAATGATAGAATCTCGTTAAACACCTACATGAAGAGTATTCAAAATGCTTTATCAAAAGGAGTTAATGTGTACAAGTCATGTCTATTATTTTCCAAGTTTATTGAGGATATTAAGAAGAAAATAAAAGAGAATGAGAATCTATTGGTAGGTATATCACAATCCCTTGATCCCTTGACTGTTTTGATGGCCAGTCAAGATGGTCAAGTCATTTCCTTGCTTGACAAGATCAAGAATCTGATGCATGAAATGGATAGGATTGTTAGTAAAGTCAGTGAACTTCAAAGCCTAATTGGTCCCAAATCGGAAAGTTTATTCAGTGCTTTGAAGGAAGCCCAAGATGCCATGGTAACCAATGAACCCTTAGACCTTCAGATAGTAGAAATGCAGGAATTTCTTTTCAGTGGGCATATTTTAATTTTGGAAAGTCTCAAGAAAGGTTGGAACAATGATTTGGTCTTATTGAAGAATTTTTTTGCAAATGTATTTAAATATATGTAAGTTAGCAAAATTTTTTTGTATATATGCAGTTTGTTCATAGAAATTTTGTATTCAAATTTTAGCATGCGGATCCCTGCCTTTTCTATTGATGTCAAAGGGGGAGTGTAGGGTAGTGAAAAATGCTATATTCATCTAAGGGGATTTTTGGAATTTGGAAGTTTGTTTTGCAGTGTGTTCATATTTGGTGGATGACACAGTCATTTTTCACCGAGTGTTGCCATCAATGCCAAAGGAGGAGATTGTTGGCAAGAGATAATGCACAGTTTATTCAGTGTTGTTATTTATGGCAACCCAAGTTAGTGCACCCATCCGCATTGTCGTATGTGATCCTACCAGAAGTCATATTTAAGATTAATTCAAGTCCGACAAGCTAGAACAAAGCATTTGATAATTTTGTGCATTTTTGTTGATGCATCCTTTCTGGTTATCATCTTGTGTTCTAGATTTGGTTGTAGGTTGATGGATGTCTGGAAAACCTTATTCCAAATTTTTAGCCTCTCGTGATGAATTGTGTTCAATTTAGAAACTTCGGTGTGTTAGTTTTTAGTTTACCAGTGCAGGGCAGCCGACTTGTGTGGATAATCCTTATGCGGATTATGTGGATTGATTTTGGTGAATATTTTTGTGGTCCAAGTGTTTATTTTGATGGTTATGGAAACATGTGGATAATTGTTTTGGTCCGTGTTGGTATTCTGATTTCAAATTTAGCCAACAGTTGTACACGTTTCATAATATGCTAAGAGTTCTTGTAGCCAACATGTGGTTGATCTTAAATATCTTGTTGCAGATATATATATATATATATATATATATATGTATGTATTTGATCATTTTAGTGCATGTAGTGAATTCAAAAGGTGTTGGCGATCAATTGTGCACAGTTATACATGTGCAAATTAGAGAATTATGCTCTGGACCAGAGCAGAATAGTGGAACAGAGTAGTATAAGGTAGAGTATGATAAGTTTGTGTAGAGTGCTTAATCGAAACTATAATCAAGCATTTGTAGATGTTATTATTTAGTTCATGTACTTTAGTAATCTTATGTAACTCATTTGTAGGCAGTGAGCGTCTCCTTTTGAGTAGTGAGCTCTAGGCAGTGTGCCTAAATGGATGTGCATTCCATTATATAACTTTATATTTGAGTATACTCATTTGTGGGTCTCATCCCCGCTGTGGTTTTTCCCTTGACTATTTTTTCCACGTATAAAATCTTTGTGATATGGTGTTGTGGTTGATTGCTTGGTGCTCTTGCATCTTTCTTTTGGTTTAATGTATTAAATGGTTGAAAGAGCAATTTAACAAAGTTAAAATTTGCAAAACACTGATTCACCCCCACTCTTAGTGTTCCTTGATTGCAACACTTTTGTTCATTATTTTAGCACTTATGAAAAGGGAAATAACGCATAAAAATTTCTAGCACTTTTGCACAAACAGACTCAGAAATGGAAGAGAACAAGTTACGACACTCCCAGAAAAATCCTTAAGGTTTTACAAAATGCCAAAGTCGTGCAGGAAAACGAAATGCAACAACATGCGAAAACCGGGGAACTAAACAACATATCTAATACCACATGAAAGCATAGAACCGATTGAAAATATAAGACAAGGCTTCCCCAACAAGGTTCGAGTAAACAAACTAACCACCAGAAATAATACAGAGTTCTTCAACCTCACTAGTGACTGGTTCAACCCACAAATCAATACAATACAATGTTGCTCTAGCAAACACAATGTCGACAAGGATACCAAAATATATACAACACTCAGAAACAATGGCGAAATCCATGCATGGGAAAATACAAGAAAATGAAATAAATATAATTTTCCTCAAATCATATTGTATATGCAGAAAAAAATATTAATTTCACAATTATTCCTAGCTCGACAACCAATCTTTTCAGAAGACATTGTAATCTTTTGACAATTATTCCTAGCCCGACAACCAATCTTTTCAGAAGACATTGTAAAAATGATATTTCCTAAAAATAAAAAATTGCAAGAGTTAAAATCCACCAACCTCAACCTAGAAGTGATGGAAAATCAAATTTGACAAAGAGCCAAATCCAAATCCTCAATCTTCAAACAAAATCCAAACCAAGCAAGCTCCAAAATCACCAAATCGCAGAAAGAAAATTGCAAAATCTAACCCGACAAAATGCACAAGCCACCAAATAAATAGAAATGCATTAAAGAACCATAAGATAATTTTGGCCAATAGAAATATTCCAGAATACTATATAATCTACCTACCATACCCTAATATTACATTTTATTTTTTTGAGGCTTTTTAAACAATAACCAAAAAGGGTAGGTAAGTTTAATAATATTTATTTACCCATTAGCAACAAGAGAAAGATAAGCATATAATTAACCAATAGCAAATAAATAATTTATCAAGCCCAATTAAATAAATCAAGGGGCAATTATAATTAAATAATAAGGCTACCAATGAATAAATATAAAATAATGACCAACAATAAATAATAACTAAACAATAAACAATAAATAATAAATAATAAATAATCCAATAAATCATTACATTAATTAAAATAAATATAAAAACATCAATAAAAATAAACTGATAAATTAAAGCTCAATTAAACATTAATCAAATAATATTAATACACATTAATCTTCAATAATAAAATCCCAAATAATAATAATTAAATAATCCAAACTATATAATAAATTAATTTAACATTAATAAACTATATTAGATCAAATATTAATTAATCACAACATCAAATACTCACACCTCCTCAAAGCAACCTGACATAGGGTCGAACATCAAGCACAAAACTCTAACCACCGACTCAAACCACGACACTAACTAACAAGGATGACAACTTAAGCCTAGAGTGTATAGAGGGAACTCATGCCATCTCCAACAACTTGCCATTTGGATGAAGACACACTCAAATTTGTGGGACCAAGTGGATTCGATGTCTAGTACTTGCAATCTTGCAACCACCAATAACCAGGATACAACATATATAGTAACATATATCATAAATAGTTAGGCAGATGATAGAGAATCGCAACGTCATATCATGCTCGCAATGAGTGATATGACATCGTCTCTATCACAAATACAATAGTAAGACAGTTACATACATCTTAACATCATCTCATCCAATATAATCATCAAATGAGGTTAGTATAACCTAGATGCCATCATAGTCTCATAAACAATATAATCCATATATAATAACAAGTGCATATAGACCATCAAATGTAGATCCATCATCACAATAATAAGGGATAAATATCATCATTCATATAAGCCATCATGTATCAATGTCCATGTAAATGTCTAGCATCATGAAAATAGGATCTGAGATATCAATAGAGTCATAGATATAAATCAAAGCATCATCATGAAGTCTAAGCAAGTCTAATAATGTATATATCAAAAGATAAGTCAAGGAGGGACACTACATTTAATTCTTCTCATTGTCCTTACACTTGGGGGGAAATGATCTATCTCTCTCTCTCTCTCTCTCTCTCTCTCTCTCTCTCTCTCTCTCTCTCTCTCTCTCTCTCTCTCTCTCTCTAAGGATCTATGTTTCCTTTGTTGAGCGGTGTTTGCTTGTGATTTTATGTCATTCCTTGTGTGAAGTTGTTTTCTCAAGGATTCTCTCTTATACAAGAGGTGTAAGTCCTTGGCTACAACCTCTTCTTCACTTGGAAATGCATATCTATTATAAACTTACCACCCTCTCATTGGGTCAAAAGTGTGTCACCCTTCATCAAGAACCTTTTTCTCTTAGCAATAGGAGAAATATATGCATTCATGTTCTTCTTCCCTTCCTTTGGTAGAAGATGCTATGTTTGTTCAATAAATTCCTCTTGAAGGTAGATGCCTTTTGAGAAAAGATCTCTTATCCCCAAAGGATCTCCTTTACACTTGCTGCAAAATATCTCTTTTTCAACTATCTTATCGTTGCTTATAAGAGTATTCCCTCTTTAGCTTGGATTTTTGAATATTATTGCTTTGGGAATATCTCCTTGGCATTGAAGGCTAGGTATACTTGTCTCTAAGATTCCTTAAGACATCAACAAATACCTATGTTGACATCTTAAGGGGGGGCACCCATATTGCTCCCTTTGTACCATATTTTTGTATATCACTTTTCGCATGTCTTAAACGTGGTGTTCATTCTCGAAACCAGAGAAAACAAACTATTAAAAGAGATGCTTCATTCTAAAAACCAAATGAAACATTGATATATGTTGTATATGGGGGTATACATTCTCAAAACCAGAGAAAACAAACTCTTACACGAGATGTCCTTGAAACCAAGCATGTATTTGTTATTCACCTCTTGGCATATACCTATTCACCCCTTGGAATTTGCATTGCATGTCTTAAATAGGTTGATGCACACTCGAAAACAAAGGAAACAAACTCTTATATGGGTTTCTATATACTTAAAACCATAAATCACTTGCACACATGCACGAGGATGAGTGGAACTAGTGGAACATGGCTAGACTATTCTTCCTCTCCTCCCCAACATGGATCACCTTGAAAACACATCTAGGGGTGAGGTATCTATGTTCTCCTTTTTCATCATTCTTCTCATGAATCATCTAAAAAAATACATCTATTCTGTATTCATGCTCTCTTTCCTTCTCATGAGCTCATAGCTTAGATATTTGTAGTTCATGGATGATGTGTGATTTGCTTTCTTATGTGATCATTTGTGTTCATGAGATGACAATTTTCAAGAATGATATTAGTGGTTGGGACATTTTTATATCGAGGTCTCTTCGAATAGTTGACTTGAGGTATTGTATTGGTTCTTAGCTTTTGTGTGTGGTGTGTCTTTTGTCTTTTTGCCTTTATTTGTCTTTTTGTCTTTTGAATTTTTCCTTTTTCTTTTTTTTTTTGTGCCCTTGCATATGTTTGAGTGAGTTAAGATCCTAAGATTGGGGGCTTGGTTCCTCAAAATTAGTGATGTCTTATACTCCTTGTGTTCTTTCTCTGCATTCCTCCTCTTCTTCATCTCTCTTCCATCTACTTTACCATGAATATTTGCATAAGCTCATACTCCCGCTAAAGTGGGAGCTAAACATGGCATCCTAAATTGTACCCCCTTACAATTTAGAAGACTTTTGAGGCCCTCACCTTAGTGTTCACATCCCTATGCTTGACTAAGACCCATTTATGCTTGCATCATGCAAATATGACATTACTGTGACATTTTACCTTGCATTGTCCCTTTATCCTGCAACCATATTAGGCTAGGACTAGGGCGTGGCACCTTGGCCCTCACTGGGACCATGGTGCCACACCATGGTCCTCCCTGATTGGGCTCCATTTTAAACCCTTTACCCTATCTGAAATTTGAGTGGGAAACCTTTTTCTATGTCGGCCTATGTCAAAAAATTAACATGATTTCTTAACGTGCAAGTATATAAGGAGGTCTTCCCCACTCATTTTGGATATACATTCATAAGATGGTGAAATTGGTAACACAAGAAATCAAGCAATCAAGCATTCAAGTATTGAAGCATTCATCATCAAGCATTTCTAGAAGTCTTTAAGGTTGTATATTCTTCATCTATCTATTGTGGAGCAAGTTTACATCATTCCTATGCAAGCATGTACATGTCATTAGGGTTTTGTCATGTTCATGCCATTTCATACATTATATGTGATTAGATTCAAGAAGCAACTCATCATTATCAGTCATTGCAAATCTGAGGTATATCTTTCTATTATTTATTTCAGTATTTGCAACATTTCGTTCAAGGTTGATTCCTTAACCGGGGTTTGACTTAGGAAAACCCCTATTCCCAACCTATTTCTCCTTCTTTATGTGTGTGGCAAATAGGTACAGAGTTGTGATCTTCAAGATAAGCTTTGTTTACAGACTTACAGTGACGAATCAATCTCCCTTCAGCATGTGAAAAGTTCAGAGGACCATAGCAATGGGAACCACAGTCCTGACATTTTAGGTGCTCTTTCAATGATCGGATTCGAGTCTACGTACATTTCTCAGATCCAGCTGCATAGCTCAATCTTGAATCTATAGCTCACTGTTTTCATGTTTTACCTTCATTTCCAACACTTTATCTTAATTTAAAAATTCAATTTACGAAAGAGGACTCCAAATTAATTAATCCAATCAGTATTCAGTCTTAGTCCTTGCTGATTTGTAATTGAATCTATTGGATTCCACCTCTTTTGAATGTAATGGTCATCCTAAGCAAAAATTAGTGTTTTTCTCCCTCTAATGGTGGAAACCCTAATTTTTCATCATTACATATTATACATGTATATGTATGCATGCATACATACATACATACATACATACATATACATATATAGATACATATACATATATAGACACATGTACATATAGATATATACATATACATATACATATATATACATATATATATGTATATACATGTATATACATGTTACATGTATATGTACATATGTACATGTAACATGTATATACATGTATATACATATATGTGTAAATATATATATAGATATGTGTGTGTATGTATGTATGTATATATAAACATACATACATATATATGTATATATATATATATGTGTGTGTGTGTGTGTATATATATATATATACATGTGTGTGTGTGTATATATATATATATATATATGTATGTATGTATGTATGTGTGTGTGTATGTATATGTATATATACATATACATATATACATATTTATATGTATATATGTACATACATACATACATATATGTGTATGTGTATGTGTATGTGTATGTGTATGTGTATGTGTATGTGTATGTGTGTGTGTGTATGTGTTTGTATGTGTATGTGTATGTGTATGTGTATGTATTTGTGTATGTGTATATGGATATGTAAATGTATATATGTATATGTATATGTGTATATATGTGTGTGTGTGTGTGTGTATATGTATGTCTATATGCATATGTATGTATATATATACTATATGTATGTGTGTATATATACATACATATATACATACACACATACATATAGTATATATATACATACATATACATATACATATATACATACATATACACACACACAGATATATACATATGTGTGTGTGTGTACATACATACATACATACATACATACACGTGTATGTATGTATGTGTGTGCATGTATGTATATATATACATACATGCACACACATACATACATACACATGTATGTATGTATACATACATATATGTGTATATATATGTGTATATATATACATATGTATATATGCATACATACACATACATACATATACATATACATGTATATGTATGTATATGTATGTGTATATACATATATATACACATACACACATATATACATATACATGTATATGCATATGTATGTATGTGTATGTGTGTGTGTGTGTGTGTATACATATACATGTATATGCATATGTATGTATGTGTATGTGTGTGTGTGTATGTATGTGTATGTGTGTGTGTGTGTGTGTGTGTGTGTGTGTGTGTGTGTACATATACATGTATATGCATATGTATGTGTGTGTGTGTGTGTGTGTGTATACATATACATGTATATGCATATGTATGTGTGTGTGTGTGTGTGTGTATACATATACATGTATATGCATATGTATGTATGTGTATGTGTGTGTGTGTATATTAACATGCATTGATTTGAAGAATCTATGTGAATGTTTGAATAATCTCTTGAATTTGTGGAATAGGAAGAGTTTAGTTAAAATTCGGACTTAAATCCTCCCTAATTTATTTTCCCATCTCCAAATTTGTTTCTCATTTGTTCAAATTTGGATTCAAACTGAAAATGGGTGTGGTTGCTCTCAGTGGTTTTTTGTTTAAAATTTTTCATATGAATGCATTTAAATTTAGTTTTAAATTGTTAAATTAGTTTGTATTTGGAAAATTGGTTGGATGAATGTGTGTAATTTGTTCAAATTTTGCCAGATTTAGTTGCCTGGAGAGAAATTGTATTCAAAAATTTTATATCCCTCCTTTGGTTTTTGTCTCAAAAAAGTTTTCGGGTCTATGATTGTATAGGAAATTATTGGGGAAGGGGGGGGGAATTGTTTTAATGTTTAAAAAAATTAAATTGAAAATAAAATAAAATAAATTTTGGTTTGTGGGCTTGGGGAGCCATGGCTCAACCCACGACCCACTGTGGACACCACAATCTGTGGCACCACGGCTGTGGAAACCACAATCCGTGGAAACCACAACGAAACCACAGCCCGCAGTAACCACGGTTGTGGGGGCCACATTGTTTTTATTTAAGTTTTTTATATATATTAAATTTTAATTAAAAGATATATTTATATATATAAAGTTTTGTATATATATATATATATGCTCGTTGAAATATATAAATTGGAAAATGAAAAAATATTTTATTTGGAAATTTTAGAAATTAAATAATATATTATTTGTGAAATTGGAAAACGAAATAATATATGATTTGAGAAATTGGAAAATGAAATAATATATTATTTAGGAAATTGGATTAATTAGTGTGAGTTGAGTTAGTGGTGAACCAAGTAACCACGTTGGGAAACCCCTTAGGTGTTAGTTAAGTCTTTCGTTGTGTAATCTGAAATTAATGTTAACTCAATCTATCATTAATCTAATTAAAGTTAAAAAAAAAATTGTTTGCACTCTTATCTATTGTTTTAGTGTTATTCCTTCGGGGTTGTCCTGGTGGGGCATTACAAGAAGATGTGTGAGGGTAGTCTAGGCACTAAGAATTTTTGCAATGCATGGGGTTTGAAGGTTGATGTTGAGTCGAATAGGAATACTGTGAAGGCATAGAGACATGGCATGAAATATCTCGGTGTGACGAAGGGAAAGGTGTTGATGTGGATTGCAATCACACTTCAACTAGATATAATTTTTAGCAATAGAACCTATCTTTCTTGAAAAATCAAGAGAAACTTGATTCCAAGGCTTGGGATGGTTAGTTCTTAACCTACTGGTTTTAGTTTGGGTTCATTCTTTAATACTGTTTTCACAAAGGGCACTGATATGTTTTCTTTGAATAAACAACAATAATGACTGAAGTACTTGATCTATATTTTCACTTATGTTTATCTTTTAGTATTTTAATTTATATACTTTTTTTTTCAAAAAAAATCAAAATATTGAGTGAAGAAAGAATCTAATTTTACGTCACAAATTTAGAAGCATACAAATCTTGCAAAACATGAATTGAAAAGAAAATGAAGTTACACTTCACAAGGATAATTCACAACTTCATGCAAATTCATGCTATCTTTTAGAGTGAAACAACCATTAACAAATGAAGTAACATAACACATTAGAGAATTCACCTACATAGAGTTATGCATCCATGCATTGATAGAAGTACATTGCTGGATTTGTTCAACAAAATGACCTCTAGTCTTCTCAACTCAATAATTTGCAAAGGAAATACAAGTTTATATTATATTATTGAAAAGAAATCAAGAGACAAAACTAAAGAAAGCAACAACCTTTCTTAGCTCCCAAGTTCTACAATTTTCAATATTTTCAAAATTAGAAGGGAACCACCTTTTATAGGCAACAATCTTTAAATTGAATTGAATACAACAAACTTTTGCCAACTAGCAATCATAAACAACAAAATGACATACAAAGTTGACTAAGTCGATGATAGTCTTCAAGCCTTTCTCTTCTAACCATCATTTATGGACCACAATCACTTTGAGTGTTCTTAATACTTTTTCTTTGGATAAAGTTTTTCTTGTTAGGAGCCCACAAACCTTTCCATCCTGTTGTTGTAGCACGAAATTTCAAAATTGAATATAGGCTTCAACATTTCTTCCTTTTCAAAATCCTCAAATAGAGACCAATTGAGCTTTTGAGATTTATATGAATGCTCCATTTTGACTATTTCTTTATCTCTTGACTTAGTGACACCTTCATAATTTTTTGCAGTATACTGCATTTGAGTTAGATCTCTTATCAATTGGGAGCTTACACCCTTTTCTGGATCTGTTCCCCGCTCATTTCAATATCTTTCAAAAAAATTCATCAATCCTTCATTGATATCTTGCATGGCGTCTTCAATTAGTCACTCCATGAGGATTTCAATGATCATCTTGTCTTGTGCTCTTTAATCATTCATAGTTTTCAGAATCCTTTTTACCTTAGGTAGACACTCATTCAATCTATTCAACTACCACTCCTCTTGTATTTTCTAGGCCTCTATTTTGGGAATTTGTTTCTCATATAATATTCCATTAGTCACCAAGGTACTTACTATCATTTTCTCCATTTCTTCCAACCTCCACAATTTTGTTTGCGCCTTTTGTAGTGTTTCTTTGCACCCTTATTGCAACTTACATTGTCTAACAATTGTGTTAATGACAGGGACCTCATTATTGGCTTTTGCAATGTACCCTTTATTTTTGCCAAAATTTTTTGTACCTATTCATCCATAATCATAGCCTTGCTCTTTGAAATGGTCATAATATCTACTTTCTCTTTTGACATTAACATCAGATGTGGGGGTATTTCTCATGGCATCTACCTTGGCTACACAATCCCTTTAATGAATTGAATTAATTGGTCAGAATGACCCTTTTGCTCCTACAATGTATTTTGGTCTTTGTAGAGCCTATCCTCCATCATTTCCAACCCTTCTTTAGTAAACCTTGTGCCATCAAACCTAGAAATCCTCCCCAATTTTATAGTAGTAACTTGGTAACCTTCTGGTGTAATATCATGTGGGTCCTTATCTGCTATTGGTTTTGCAATGTGTAGCTCCTTATTTGCTTCCATGTCAAGACGAGTAGCATATTTAATCTTAGGTTTTCTTCCTCTTTACTTCTTGAAGATTTCTTAATAGATTATTAAAATCTAGTGAAACTAACTCGACATTATCCTTTGGTTGCATTCGTTATTGTAACCATTCAGGTGCTTGCCTTGAACTTGATTCTACTATTTGTTTTTGCTTAACATTTTCTTGCAGATTATTCTTTTTTTATTATTTAATGTGCTCTTCCTGCCCGAACTTACCCTCGTTTGTGGACTTTGGGCCTGAGTTATGAATTTCCTCTGTATCCTTCCTTATTTCACCAATTTTTTTTTTGCCCAAGAGATTGAGCAATATCTACTGCTTCATTCACAAGCTCTTCTAGGCTTGGGATCTTTTCTATTTTCTCCTCCTCAACATATTCAGCTTCTTTATATAGGAGATCAATTTCTTGATTAGATGGATCCCTTCTATTCTAAATTTTGTGAAATTTTGTCCTATTTCTTCTTGGCGCTGAAATAAGCTTGCAAACGTATCCTTGGGATTTTGTTCTTGAACTTTTTTAGAAATTACATTATTTTCTCCATCCATTTGTCTTTCAACTACCATCAGAGAGGTTGGGGTTTCTTTGCTTCTTGATTTGATATTTGTTTCTATGTCAAGTTCCTATTTCTATATCCTCAAATCCTAATGATTCTCTGTCTTTAGTGTCTGTGAATCCACCTTGGTCAACATCTATAATTTCTTCTAGAGATGACCTTGATTTTTGTTCCCCTTGCTATAATAACTCCTCTTCTTCTTCATGTGCTAGCTAAGCTTTTCCTTTACCAGGTTGCACTATTCCTATTTGTCCTTGTGCCAAGTACTTTAAGAATATCTAACACTTTTTGATACATTTTTATCATATTAGGGTCATTGTCTACCTTATCATAATGAATCAACCACATTATCCCACTTATTACATTTCTCACAAAAGGGGGAGAAGCAAACAAATTCACAACTATCTATGATGTTGTTACTAGTATGGCCCTTAGTACCCATGTAGTGTTTGTAATTACTGGTTGAATTACTGTCTACCCAGAAGTAGAAGCTTCACTAAAAAAAAATTGGCTATTCTTCTATCATGGATGTTGAGCTTGCAACCTTGGATACATCTATACTCCTCTTATAGACTAGGAAATCATAATAATCTTCATTTTTTTATTTCTCTTCTTTTTCTTTTCTTAAAGGTTGTGATCTTGTACCCCTTTCTCTTTAAATATGATTTATATTCTTCTATCCACCTCCAACTAGCTCTTAGATTAGGTTTATTTACCACATCCAATGATGATGCCATAGGTTAATTTTTGTGTGGTTATGAAATTGGATGATCTTTAACTCAACCAGCTGTATAGTTGGGGTGCAATACTTCTTCATCATCCTCGACTATTTGAGGTGGGATATCAAAACTTAGAGTATCAAGATGAAGAGTTTGCATTTATTTCACAATTAATCTTTGGTTCTATCTATTTCTTACCTCCTTTTCATCTTTGCAATCTATCCAATAATCTTCCATGTTAGGAACATGTATTATCTTATTTGTAATTAATTTATTTATCTTACCTAGTGGATCAACAAATACTCTTTGAAAATCAAAATATTTCATGTGTGGCCAAAAGGTCACCCTCTATCTTTCGCGCACTTGAAAGAGAGTCATATACAAGTCCCCCCATTTTCAAAGAAAATTTTGAACCCTAACTTGCGATGAGAGTTATGGTAAAGATCATGAAAGTCTAAAATTTGTCGATAAAATTTTGTTAGCCATGCCCAATTAGAAGGGTATCTGGGTAACCTAAATGGTTTCCTTATAAATCCTTGTATTCATATGTAAGACCATGTGGAAATCTAGATATACCAACCACCATTAACTTGAATTACCTCCTGAGGAAATTTGTTTCATACTCTTCCCTCTAATTCTCTAGTCGCCAACATCACAAAGAAATCATTCACTTCTTTGTAGTTGAGGTTCGACTATTCTAGGGTGATATGCATTTCATAGGAATACACTAAATATTTTCCTGGTCCATTGCCTAGGATTCCTATTGAGTTCAAGCCTTGGATGTTGGCCTTGGCTACGCAAGCATGAGTAGTTCCACTACATGTTTATAAATTGATTCACTAATGAACTATTCCCAATAAAAAAGACACTTATTTCCTCTAATAGCTTGCACAAAGGAAAACATCCATCCTTCCAACTACCCATTCACCCTTAGTCTTTCCATGTGGCTCAATAAATTCATCACTCCATAGATATCTGGGTGAGAGTCTATTCTAAGCAAGAGCTTGGGCAACTTGAATATCAGTCGACCCTTCTTTCTCTTTATCCAATCTTCTTTGATAATTCTCTTGCACATACTTTTCAACCTCATAAAGTCTTTACCTAACTTCTCCATAGTCATGACACTAATCGTCCTAGGTCTATCAATCCCAAAAACCTCTACTATACCCTTTGGAGTGAAGTTGACATGTACTTGGTAGTATTTGATTACAACTCATTTCTTTGTGTTGTAATTCGTCAAACATTGTTGCACCAATTCTTGCACCTCGTCCGCTATAGGGAACCTTGTTGCTTCAAGCAACTCACTTTTCTTGAGGTTTTTCATCTCCTCTGTAGCAATCGGTTCATTAGCCCTATCTATGAGGTCTTCTAGCTTGCAATCTCCAAGATGCATGTCCAACAAAAAACACTCTATTATAACTACTTACAACAATTTTTATTTGAAATCCCTTTTGAAATATGCTTTTTCTCGTACACATGTGTTCTTCTTCTAACGTTCATATAGAAATACTTAACTTGAAACTAGGGGTTTTCGGTACATACTTGTTCGGAGTGAATAATTACCTTCAGGTTGAGACAAAAATATTGTTGGTTACAAAGATTTTTATTCCTTCATAAATTTGAAGCTTTGGTTCCAACATTTTAAAATCCTATTTCTTTATCTCTTACTATTGTGATTCTTCTACTTAATAGTGTGTAAGAATGTGTAATTTATGACTTAAGGCTAAGAAAATCATGGAACATGTCTTGTAAAATTATTAATGTCAAGCAGGATATTCAAAAAGAAAATCTTTTAATTCAGTTTGTACTTTGTGTCAAAATGTATCTTTCCTTTTGGTGCTGACGTATGCACATTCACAACTTTTGACTTCCTTTTCTCTTTATTTTTGTTTGGTTATAACTTTGGTTGGTCAAGTTTTATGAGAGAATGTAGTGTTTTTTCCTCAAAATGGGCTTGAAATCACATATATGTTCATTTCTATTTGGTTTGTTGATTTTTGAAGTTTGGGTTGGTATGTGCTTTTATTGCTCTTTGATGCACTATAAAAATAGGATCAAACTCCCTTTTAGGTTTGATATACGCCATATGGAAAGATGTTTTGTGCTTAGAGCATGAAATAGTGAGATGTGAAGTTTATTAAGTTTTTATTGTTTTCAAACTTAAAACTGCCACCATGCCTTGTTTCTCTCTTTGACCCACAAATGTGAACATTCTATCTTTCTAGAGTTATTAGGGAAAATATCATTTTATGACTTTTAGGTAAACACTTATGTGAACCTTTTCAACATCCATAGTGTTTAATATTCATCACAAAATTGCTTCTATTAATTGGGGTCTGTGGATTGCAAAGTGATTAGTATTCTTTTTCAATTTACTTTTCCCTTAATCTCCTTTTCTTAAAATCTTTCATTACCTTATTGTTTTCTTATTTAAAATAGATTTGTGGGTTGCAGAGTAATTAAGTATTTTGTTTCCCTTTAGCTATTTGTTTTTGTATTTACATCAAACTTACTTTTCAATCTGCAAACCCAAATTAGAAACTTTCGACCTATTTTCAAAGATATTTTTACTACTTAATAAGCAATATTTGCTCAGTTTAGTCTGCATAAATGATGGGTCTCCTTTTCTTATGTGATAAATGGGGTGTGTTGTGAAACCTCACAACAAAAGGCACAAGACAAAAAATAAATAAAGAATTCAAGCGGATGGAGAAAACAAACGAAAAAGATATGCACTTTGATTTGGTCAAGGTTAGGGTTGCAAGAATCAACAATTTTTTGATCACATAATTTTGCTTTTGATCCTTTGGGGTTGACTCATAATGTAAAAAAATCAAATGGATTTGTGCCCAATGGTGTGGATCAAGGAACCCTTGATGCTTGCAAAAATAGGGCTAATTACTTTCATGTTAGCAATTTTTTTTGTGTGGAGCAGATACAATGGGCTAACCGTAGCCACATCCCTTCCAAAAGACCTCACCCTATAGTGGAGATAGATCATCTTGATGAAGCCTCCTCATTCTCACAATGTGAACTCATAGGTTGTTTTTCTAATGTACTTTCTAAGTTTCTATTTCAAATTATTGTATCCAGGAGATTGTCGATGACATTGGGGAACACTCTCTGATCTTGCATTTTCTATGGAGGCATCCTACTAATTATTTGATATTAGAGTGGGAAAAATCCACTTGGGGTAATTTATCTACTCCAGTGATCAACCCCCTAGATTTTGGTTTTTTTCTATTCACTTTCAAATGAGTTTTTGATTGTTCTTTTGTTGTACAACAGGGTATGTGGTTCTTTGGGTGATTAGGACTATTTGTTTCCCCATGGACCCCCTTTTTCGACCCTACGACTGTCATAGTCGCAAATGTTTTTATCTAGATTAGGCTCTATAATATGCCCTTGGTCATGCAAAACGAGGATCTCATCAAAAAGTTGATCAATCAAGTGGTTTCTTTTTTTAATCTTGATTCAAGTGAGGAGGTTCCAGCATGCAGGTATATCAAGGTTTGTGCTTTGGTTGACACTTTCAAACCTTTTTCTCACTCTATTTGGATTGTTTCTTCCTTTGGTTCCTAGACTCAATTTTTAAATTATGAAGGGCTTCCATTTAGACTTTTTTTTTGCAATAATTTGGGGCATAAAATTGAGGCTTTCACCCAATATTGTGAGGGTATAACTAGGCATGTCAATCTTAAAAAATGGGAAAAGAAAACAAGTTCTCAAAATGTTGATTTCTTTTGGAGAAATCATGGTAATTTTAAGGAGCCTTGATCCATCTCTAAGCCTACTCTTGTTCAATATTCAACATCTTCTTCTCTAGCATGTCCATTAGAGTCTTGTTGGAAATTGACACTCATCCAGTGATTTTTTATGCTTGATTTATGGTCTAGGGTTGTCATTGATAGAAACTTTTCTCAGAGATTCGATCTGACGGTCATGATTTCTCTTATATGAAAGCATGAGTTAATCGGTACTATATTGAAGCATGAGTTAACTTGAATGTTGTTGATGAATTCATTGGTGAGCTAAAGGAACAAGCAAGTGTTTGTAGAGAGAAGAGGAAGGAAGTAATGGACAAGTTGAAGGAGAAATAAGATCATATCATAGAATACCAAGACAAAGTTGATGAGGTTAGCAAGCTTGAGAGAGAGAATGGTGCTTTGAAGAATGAGATGCAATCCATTGTGATGAGGCTGACTAAGGAGATTGTAGACCGAAAGAAGAATGAAGAAAATCTAGCACAATCATTGAAGGAAAGAGTCGATTAATGCTTTAGGCTTACTTATGAGAATAATCAATTGAAGCTTGAATTTACACAATCAAGGAATAATGGTCAAGAGATTGAAAGACAAATTGCTACCTTGAGGGATGAACTTGCTACTACCAATGAATACAAAGACAAATTCAAAGATAGCTCAACAAGGCTTGATGAGATGCTGGAAAGTCAGAGACATGGAAAGGACATGTGAGGTCTAAGATTTGAGAAAGGTGAATCCTCCAGATCTGGACAAAGCAATGTGAAATCTTATCAGAAGAAGAGCAAGAATCCTCCGGTAAGACAACCTAATACTCATAAATTCAATGGTAGATGTTTCACTTGCAATAAGTTTGGTCATGTGGCAAATCAATGCAGAAGTAGGATGAATAATGGAATGATGAACAACATGAATAATCTTCCTACCTTTATCGGCCAGCGTTTCATATGCAATAACATTGGACACAAGTCAAATATGTGTAGAGTAGTAATGAATAACTTTTAGAACAAAAGATTCTATGCTTGTGGAATGTTTAGACATATCTCTAATTAGTGCAGGACAAGACCAATTCAAATTAACTTCAGACCTATGCAGAATAATGTTGTTTGCAGAGCATGTAACAAAACTGGTCACATTGCAAAATACTGCAGAAGCAAAAATAGTGTTTTGGTAGACAAGAACAAATCAGATGAAAAGGAAAAGTCAAAGGTTGATGAAATCAGATATCAGCATAAAGAGATGTGGATAAAGAAGGATGAATCTAAGGTAGATGGTGGATCTGTACATGAATCTGGTGCAAAACCCTTATCTGGTAAGTAGAGTTTTTAGTCTTAGCCAGAGGCAAATTCATACAAATATTGCAATGCCCTTGATGAGATCTATAGTCAATGGATTACAGATGGTAGGAATTGAATTTCAGTTGATATCCAGGATTCAGATGGCTGATTTTAGCATTTGGTAGTTAAACAAGGCATCTGATTGGATATTTGAGGCACATTTATTTCAAAGTGAAATTAGGGTTTGCAAAGTTAAAAGGGAAAATATGAGAGTTATTATTCACTTTGGAAATAGTGTTTTCGAGAGGCAGAACAAGGCGATCAAGGCTTTTAGGCGATCAGAGAGCTAAAAGTGATCCAACAAGTGATCTAGGGCATTCGACAGTTAGTTGAGGTATTTTTCAAAGAGCACTTCTGAGTTTGGATTTCTAAAAAATTTGAAATGGAATCCTCTTCTTCCATTGCTACACCATTGGTTGTTGAGGTCAAGGATAGAGCCCATCATGTGTTTAAGAAGCACCCTTACAAATCCATGGAGGTCAACACGGTTGGAGCTTTCTCTTCCATTCCACATGGAGTTTTGCATGTAGATGATGTACGGGCCTAAATTCACTATGAGATTGAGGAAATCAACACTGAGGACATCTTGGATCTATATAATGACAGTATCATGGACAAAATCGGAAACCCCAAGCCAAAAATTTTGTAGCTGCAGAGAAAGGGTTTTACTCAATTTGTGAACTTTCTGTCATTTGATGAAAATGAATGGGTGAGGTATGTATTGAGTAGAATTCATACAAAATTTATATGGCTAGACCAACCCTATAAGATCACTCCTGAGGCAATTAGGGTTGTAACTTGTTTGAATCAAACTGGTGACAAGTCTGGGCTTCAAAACGTTACAAACCCTACAGTCAACAAGTTAACCGGTGAAGAGTTTGATGGGTGTTTGATGAAGATTAGCACAATCAAGGATGATAATGTCAAGTTTGTTGTGATGGTTATTGGTTACAAGGTATATCAATCTAACCCATTGAATTTTGTATCTGGCACAACGATCCATGTAGCCTATCAGATGGTTAAGGAAGATACTCTTTATGATCTGTGTAGTGTTCTATTGCAGGAATTGATGATTAATTTGAAGAAAATCAAGCAAGACAAAAAGCATGTCTTCAAATTTGGTTCCTTGGTTATCTATCTGGCACTTTACTTCATGAATCAGATCCCTGGAACTAGTAGAGTGCAGTCGGCTTTTGACAGACCAATGGCCCAACAAATTAAACAAGGTATTGACAATTTTGGAAACAGAGACAATCAAAATGCTGCACTGTGGGCATTCTTCAAAACCTTTCAGGACAAGAAGAAGCAGAGGGTCAGAATCCCCAAAGAAATTGTCAAAAAGTATGAGGGGACAATCTATTTTATGGTGAACAAAGATGAATGTCTCATGGAGGCGATTCAACCCCAAATAGTGTTGATAATTCCTATGGGCCATGAGGTTGATGCAGGGACTTTGGATACCTACGCACAACATCTACTTAATTCTCTAGTGGATACTAAAGAAGAAAAGTTTGAAACTTGCAAAGAAAAATCAATGGAACTACACACCAAGTTCACTGAACTGGCAAGGAAAAGAAAAGTTGCCAAGATAGTGGAAGAAATCCTCATTGAGGAAAGTCACCCTCGGGGTAAAGTTAGACCTGCAAGGGCTACAAGGGATGCAGATGAAAAAGAGAAGAAACAAAAGACTACGTCAGTTGCAGTCAAAGAAAAGGTGATAGGGTCTTCTCCCGCTCCGGTGAAGACACCTTCGATTGAATCACAACCCTCTGGTTCATCTACAAAGGGGAAAGGTGTTCTGAGAAAGAAGTAGAAACCCCAAAGGGAGTATGTGGCAATTTCTCTGGTGGCATCTGAAATGGAGTCAGATGCAGATATTCCAAAGGCCCCAAAGAAAGGAGAATTTGCTAGGGTAATCCAGAAACCTCAATCCGGTGCTGAGAAGAAAGAGTTGAAGGAGAAGAAGGCAAAGTATGGTCTTGTTCCGGTAAGCAAGCCTAAGCGAGGAAAGAAGATAAAATTTGACTTGGATGAGGCAATTTAATCTCGTAAGATGGAGACCACCCAAACCAAGTATCACATTATTTCTTCTTTGTCTATTCAAGAATTAATAGATAAAATTACTAAAGATGAAAATTTGAAGAACATTTCTGTATATTATGAGAATATGGATGATAAGGATAAAAGGCAGATTGAAGAAGCTATAGTTTTGTATATGGATGTATTTAGTAAAGCATTGATTGAATTAGAAAAATATCTTCTAAAAGATCTGTACAGTTGAATTGATGGTAGGAGAAAATCTACTAGTCAAATGGGCAAAGAAATAAAGGAGAGTGAACTGGTCAATTAGTGCACCAGTATCACTATTGAGGAAATTGATAGATTAATTTTGTTAGAAAATAAAAAGGAATCTAGGAGCAAACACAGGGTCAATAGCCTAATAGTTAGTAGAGTTAAATAAATAAGGAGAGAAACCATTTCAATCTAGAAGAAGTTTCTCACTGAGAACTGGCTAGTAGAAACTGTTTCACAAGATGCGGTCGCTCAGTCAGAGAATCCTCTGGTAAACGATGTAAATAAGGAGGAGGACACTTAGGATGTTGCAGAGTAATAAATTTTGGATTCTGTAGAGGTTGAGCCTATTAAGGAGAATGACAAATTGGCTGAGACAGAGGTTGGTGCACAGGAGGCACCCAAAGAAAACAAAATCGAACAGGTTGAGGTTGAGAAAAAGGAAGAAGAAAATAAGGAGAAACCGGATAAAGGGAAGGGTAAGGTAACAAAAACTCCGATCCTCATGGGAATTGACACTTCAAAAATTTCAAAGCCAAGGGAGATTTCCATAGTTTAATATTAGTTTTGACAAACCATTTGATCAGATGTCTCTGGCAAAAAGGATGATTGTTGTTGCTACCCTCCAAGCATAAGCTAGTCAAGAGTTAACACAACCAAAATCAGAAGAGAAAAAGCTCATTGAGAAAATAGTTTCAGTTTTGGAACAGGTGGTACTAGAACTACAACTTGATGCTAATGCTAGTTCATCTGATAAGCTTCAAAACTTGATACATCATATATCCACTCAATTTGATTCTTTGATCAAGGCATCAGCTAGGCAGGCTATGGAAAAATTTAAAGATGCCAAAGTTCAAACATTTTTGCAAATGATCAGCAATAATAAGGCCCAACTTGAAAAGGAATTAAAACTAATTGATGAGGCCTTTAAGGTGGTAAGAATTATAAGTTTTGTCTAGTTTTGTCAAATTTTACTACTGAAATAGATAAGCATATAGATAATTGCAGAGGTTAGTTAGCTTAGATTTCTCAAGCTTATGATCCTACGGCTGACTTAATTGACAATATTGAAGGCCAAATTTTGACTATTATGGAGTAGATTAGGATTTTTGAGAAGGAGAAGGAGAGAATGGTTAGGCGAACAGGTGAACTCCAGAACCTAATTGGTCATCGATTAGACACCTTAGTGTACCATAAGATGGACTGCATTCAAAACATATCTTAGGAGACTCCAACTGAGATTGCAGCTATAGAATTCCATACTTATGTTTTGAATGGTTTTGTTTCAATTTTGGAGAAATTGCAAGTAGGATGGAACACATATTTTGGATTTCTTAAGGTTGCATATGCAGATGTACTTAAGCATGTATAGATTTGATCATCTGATATGTGTATATATGTATAGGATATTTTGTTGCACACCCTATCTTTGGCATTGTTGTCAAAGGGGGAGAGATGAGGTGAAAAATGTACAAATTGATTGTGTATGGAGTGTATAGTTCGGTATGCAAATTTTTGGATTATTGATCTAAGGGGGAGCCTTATAATTCTTTCATTCTTGATCCAGCATATAGGTTTCAACACTTAGACATTTTTCACAGGTGTTTCCATCAATGCCAAAGGGGGAGATTGTTAGCAATTGATACTCATCCGCTGATTTTTTATGCTTGATTTATGATCTAGGGTTGTCGTTGATATGGAAACTCTTCTTGGAGATTCGATTTGATGGTCGTGATTTATCTTATCCGAAAGCAGGAGTTAACTGGTAATACAGGGCTATCTCAATGATGTTTTGGTCCAGAAAGACTTACGATGATTGCGGTGATTTTTGTGATTGATTTTGTGATCTCGGTGGATGGAAAGATCCTTAGGAAGCATGTCATTATACTCTTTTGGTTCGGTGCTATATTTTGTTTGAGATTGAAGCCGACATGTGACTACACGTTACACTTCTTGAAGCTGACTTGAAGGAGATTATTTTTGTGTTAAGACCGAATATATAAGATTAATTTGGCGATTGGTTTTTGGTGTATTACTATTATGGTGATTGGTTTTGGTGCGATTGAGAATAATTTCACATGCACATTTGGTTTGAAAACAATCTGGTAGCTGACTGAGACAGAAATAGAGTATTTGCAGAGCGAGGATAGTCAAAGATCTAGTGCTTAACCAGAACTCATTCTTGCATTGTCAGATGCTATCTCAGAGTTCATTTTACTATATTTCCTCATTATAATCAAGTTGTAAGTCAGTGAGATTTCCCTGAAGGTTGTAGCCTTCTGGGTCATTGTAATTGAGTAGTGAGCTCTAGGTAGTGAGCCTGAATGCAAGTGCATTCCCCATCTATGTAATCTTTATGTACTCCTTGCCATAGTATATGAATATTGTGGGTTCCAGCTCCACTATGGTTTTTCCCTTTCTGGGTTTCCATGTAAAATTTCCAGTGTTGTGGATCTATGGTTTATTTATTGCTTGTTTATGTTCTTTTCTGTTATGTATTGCTAATCAGACGATAAAGAATAAGTTTATGAATTTGATTTTCAGCAAATCACTAATTCACCCCCCCCCCCCCCTTTTAGTGATCCCTTATTCTAACAAGCCTATCCCTCCACTCATTGTTCTTGCACTTGATAATATTTCTAATTTTCCATCAGAAGCAAAGGAGGATGGTTATGAGTTAGAGGGAACTTTTCTTTTATGGAGGATCTAGATGATATGCATATAGATTTCTTTAAACAAGATATCACGGTGGCTCCTCCACAAAAACTTGGGAGTTCTTAGACTAAGAGTAATAAGTCAAAACCAGATTTCAACATTCCCAATAAGAAAGGGAGGAAGTCCGAGGTTGAAAAACTTTGAATTGAAGGCAAGGAAGTTGTTGAGGAAAGCTCATAATGGATTATGGATGCTCTTCTTTCTCAAAAGAAAAGAGTTTGGATTGGTTCTAGGTTTGAGATTTTTGTTGTCAACTTTATGTTGTAGATGACTACACTTGTAGATTTGTTTTCTTCTTTCAGGTAATTCTTTTAGGCCTTTTCTTTTTCTCTTTAATTTATTCTATCTTTTGGCTTTATTACTTGCATGACAGATTCGATGTAATCATTTTTTATGATTAATAATAGGGAGTGGGCCCTCACCCCACAACTTAAACTATATATATATACATATACATATATATATATATATATACATATACATATATATATATATATGTATATGTATATATATATATATATATATATATATATATATATATATATATATATTAGGGTTTCCAAACAGTCCAAAAGTGAAATAGAGCATAACGAAAAGAAGAGATGCAATTAGGCAAGCTTACCTCATCCAATAGCATGTCCTCAATCACAGATTGCCTAAGGATCTCCATCTGTGTAGCATTTAAGGTCATTGACAAGGAATTTTATGCTACATGGGATCCTCTTCTGCAATTCAAGACAAAAAATATATATGAAAAATGAATAGTGTCATTTTCACTATTTTAGGTGTTCTCTCTCCTAAAAAACTCTAATTTTGCATTTTTTGCTTAATCATTCACATCTTGGGCTAGGGAACTCTGATTTATGCATTGTTTGTTACGTTGGAATCATGTTTCAATTCTCTTTCTTACTAAATGTTCCTCAACTTGCTTTTATCTTGCATCAAGCTTCATTGTGAGCATTCATCCTCACCTCCCTTCATAATTCAATGTGGTAAACATGATATCCTATTTCAACTCACTAATTAACAAAATGAAACATGGGCACATATAGCTACCCTCGAATTTCATCACTTTTAGTAAGCATTCAGGTGATTTTGTGATTTCAACTAATAATGTTGTTTTGTAGGATGTGGTTCCTAACGTTGTATTGCAAATACCACTGGGGGGTTCGTTTGACATCTTATGGATATATCATTTTTCCCATGAATGTTTACTTTTCTATACTTTAACTTGCATATGCATGTAGTGTAATATGTCTGCTAAAGTCGAGGTTAAATGTAACATCATAAATTTTACACCCTCGATTAGTGTTGTCCAATTTCATGCCTAGGTTAGCACCCACCTTAGTGTGTTGCATTGCATTTTGCATTTTCAAGGTTTCTTTAAGCATTTAATTATTAATTCAATTAAATGTAAGATCCTTTTTCACCAAGTCACATATTATAAAATTGGTCCCTTAACCCTATGTGTGCCCCTTTTATTTCATTTTAATTAATACTGGTAAAGTCCTAATTTCAAACTTCAAAGCACATTTTTGCACATCTAAACATTTTGGAATGGCCCACCACGTTGGATTTGACTTTGTAATCACAATAGGTTGCATCCCTAGAAATTTGGAAAACAGTTGGCTGGACTAGTGTGACCACCACACTAGTCTCGAATTTTTCTCCCCTAATTTTGGGATCTTAATTTGGAAATATTATAATGTTCAAATCCCACTATGTGTGAAATTTAATCAATTCTAGGTTGTCCTATGATCAAAAATAAAGTTAGGGTTTCATATATATAACCTTTTCTTTCCTCATTTAAAGGATCCATTTCTCTGTCAATTGAAGGAGTCCTCTTACAAAGTGAAAGTGTAAATTTTATGTGGAGTCTACAATCAAAAAATTCATCATTCATCAAGTCTTCATCAATGTTTTTAGTCATCAATGGAAGCTTAGGGTACATTGAAGAGTAATAAGGAGATCACTGACTATCGATTAACTTTTTCCCCTCCCTTAGGATTTGGTATGATTTCATGTTTTTGATTAAGGTAAAAATAGGTTTTGAAGGGGCCCCGAAACCCTTTACAATTTGAGCTTAACAGAAAAAGCAACAAGAAACAAAAAGGAATAGGCCAACGGAAAGCCAGTAGAAAACCAAAGAAAACCAGCTAAAGCCCCATAAAGCCAGCAAAACCGGCAAGACCCAAGAAGAAAAACTAATTGATTTTTTTCAAGGCATTATCCAGGGTGTTGCTAATCCCATGCAGTTCTTTGATGTTATCCCTGAGATTTGGGAGATCCTTAGCAGAAGCAGCCATAGCTTTCTTGACACTCGCCCTAGTCCTCTTGGTAGCACCACCAACCAGAGTATCTTCACCACTACCAATCTGGATAGTCTCATCATCCATGTCAAGTTCCACCACTGGCTTATGAGAGCTAGTATGATCGAAGACCTTAGCAATATCCTCCAATTTTTTAGTTGGTATGATTTCATGTTATTTTCATATCTTTATGTGAGTTTTAAGACCTATACATCATTCATTTTCAGATTTAAATCATTTATTTAGATCTACATTGCATTTGTGATTTGAAGCATTTACATTATATTCATCTAGGGTTTTTACCACAAACATAGGGTAGGATTCTAGTTTTGCATTTTAGCTCATAGGAATCTTACAATTACATGAGATTATAGGGTACACACACTTTTCAATACTTTATTGGCTATTTGTGGAGGTGGAAATCATCATAACAAGGGGTTTTACTAAGACAAAACTCTATATAGCCACCTACATACCATTTTTTAGATCACAGGTATAGGTTTTTGTCAGAGCTACAAATTTATGAGAACTCTCAATTAATAGGCACATATCTAGATCCATAATTTGGACCTAGACCTCTAGGACCAGAGAGCCCAATACCCTAGTCCTAGGACCAAAGTGCCCAACATCTTGGTCCTCCTCATTTAGTTGTAGGTTTTAGCAGTTCAGATTTAGAGCACTTCAATATGCAAATTCTCAGTTTCTAGATCAGTTTGGTAACAAGGACTACAACACCCAACACCTCGGTCTGGCTCAATTAGGCTTAGATTTTAGTATTAGGTGCACATCAAAATTATCCTCTTAGATATATTATTTGTGTTTCAGTTTCATTCTTGTATCTATTTGTGCACTTATCTTAGTTGTTTTCTCATACGTTTCTTTAGCTTAGTTTGTTACCACTTTCCATTTGAGTCATTTCCATTTCACATCAGCAAAGGAATAGAAACCCTAAAAGTATTCCTTGACTCTCTTTCATGAGAAGAAGTCAAATTGAATCACTTCTTTAGGCTCTTTTGTATTCCAATGTGTGAATGAGAGTGGGATTAGGTCTTAGTCTAATCGATTCCATTTTTATCCAACACATTTTGGTGAACCCAACCTTCTTACATTTGAAATGATTAGATCTACTAATTGCATGTTTTCTTTTAATTAAAACATATAAATCTAAAAAATATTATATGCATTGTGTATTCTTAAGTTTTGTATGCATTTATTTCAAAAATGTCAGATCTTTATTTGCAAGATTTTCATTCATATGGTGATGCATTTTCTTATGATGATTATATGTTTAGCAAGGAAGAACTCAATGAAGATCTTGATGAGTTTCTTTATCCCAAACCTTCTAAACCAATATTTTGCTAAAGACTAATCAACATGGTTAATATGCCTTTCATAGTGATGATGAAGATAAGTTGAATGACTCTTTCATCAAGTCATTCTTATTAAATCATCCTCCAAATCTAGTAACATGGTGATTTATGACAATCTCGTTTATGATGATTTGAATCCTTTTGAATCTAGACATAAACCATCTAGTATTTATGACTATGATATGTTAGATAATGCTCTTGATGATTTCATGTCAATTACAACTTCTTCAAACAATCATCACACATCTAAGAGATTGATTAACATGATAAATGTCAATGAACATAACTTTCAAACACCTCCCAGTAAAATCCTCTTCATGGTTCAAGCTGCTAGTCCTCCTTCAAATTCACAACCTCTTATCAAGCCTCTCTATGTAGCTCAAGGTGGTTATAATAATGATGCCTTTTGTACTCCTAACAAACTAATTATTACTGTGCAAGGAGGATATCCTACCAAGATTCCTTATGAGTATGAAAAATAGATTACCCAAGAGAGATATAATTTTGTTGCTCACACATATAATATGAGAAACAATAGGAAACCTAATACTCCCTTGGTTATACCTTATTCACTTTCTACTTCCCAACCTATTCTTCTACAGGCACCTCATATCTCATGAACTCCTGGTAAGGAGTATGATCTTATTGAACAACTTAAATCTACCCTTGCCAAGATATTTCTTTGGGATTTAATTCAAAACTCATCCATGCATCATGGAATGTTACAAGATGCTTTAAATACTTTAGATGTCCTGCCCACAATGACACACAATAATGTAGCTTCTTTGATTGACTCCATGCCCACACCTAAAGCTCAAATTGTATTCACACAAGATTAGTTTCACTCCCATGAGGTTCAATGTCAATATGATCCTCTCATGATTGTTGTTCTTATTAATGGTAATGCTATAAGATGAACTCTCATTGATAATGGCTCTAGCCTTAATGTTTGTATCATTAATCTATTGCATAAGATCAAGGTGAATACTTCTCTTCTTAAACCATAGTCTCTCACCATTCGTGACTTTGATAATGTTGCTAGATCTTCTTAGGGTACTATAACCTTACCTATTAAGGTAGGACCTGTTATTTTACCTACACCTATTAATGTCATTCCCGATAATCTTACCTATAATAGTTAGTTAGGATGACCTTGGATTAATTATATGCAAGTTGTTCCTTCTACTTTGCATAGACAAGTCTATTTACAACAACAAGATGTAAACTTTTATTGCTAATACTAATTTACAAGCTTGTTTGTGAACCTCATCTTCTAAGACTTCTTCAACTAATTCTAATTCTTCTCTAAATACTCCTACATCTTCAAGTACTCCTACTTCTTCAATTACTCCTAATTCTTCTTCCACTCAAACCGAATCACCATCTTCTCCCAAAGGTAGTGCTCTAAGGTGATGATTGGGGGTCTTTAGACTTTAAACCTTCTTTTGTAGGAGATTATAAAGTCCCTCCAAGAGAACCTAATATTGAAAAGGAGAATAATGTGGACAAATCCAAAAAGCAATCTAGTTTATCTAAACTACTTAGTAACAACTTTGTGGCTGCTTCTAAATCTGAACATTCGTCTGCTCCTACTTAAACTAATTATGACATTCAGACATATGAAGCCTCACCTTCTCTTATGGAAATGACTTCTCTTTATGGTCTTGGTTTCCACATCTTAGCTAAGAATGGATATAATTGCAATGGTTTTGGTGCACAATTACAAGGGATAAAGGTTCCTTTAGAGAATAACATTCATGAAACATCTTTTGAATTTGGATATAATCCCTTTAAACCCACCAAATCCTCTAAGAGACCATCCCTTAATGTCAATATCATCTTCTCGTCTAATTTTATTTCATTAATACATCCTAAATACATTGACTCCAATTCTAATCAACTGTCACGACCTGACTTAGACCCTAGTTAGATTTACTTTACTATGCCAGATACTTATACTATTTACATTTTGCACGTAATTATTTGATTAGCTTTTTAATGATGTTAGATGGTATTTTGTGGTTTAATGACATTAATGATGGTCAGTTATTTTATAATATCATTATTTAATGATGATGAATTATTATTTTCAATTATGATCATTAATGATATTAATGCTTTAGCTAGATTTTAAACCTGATAATATGAATAATGCATTTTATTATCGTGATCTGATGACCTTTTGTTGAGTTGGAGTAAGTTGCAGGTTAATCATCGAAGGCAGACATATGACCGAGGAGGGGTTTTTCTAGCTCGCCAGTAGCAACCTAAGTATTGGAACCTTGTGCAAAGTACCCAATTAGATAAGCAATTAGTAAATTAAATTAGGGAGTTTAATATAAAATGATAAAATAAAATTATTAAAATAAAAATAAAATAATAATAAGGATAAATTATTGAATATACAAGTATTTAATATTGCAATCAAGCTAGAAATTAATTATAATATAATTATTTAAAAGTGAGTAATTAAAAAATATAAGTTATTTGATAATTAAATTACAAAATAAATTAAAGCTATTTAAAAAGATAACATCTTGTAAATAATTAGAGGACTAATTTTAGAAAAAAAAAGGGATTAATTCAAGGAATTTATTAAAATATTAATTAATAAAATAATTTAAATATATATGTATAATCAAGATTATAAATTATATTTTCGACATGCAAGATACAATGCATGAGTAAATAGTAAGATGCTAAATTTAGGGAAAATTATGACGACATGCAAGGCATGATGAAAACTAAATAATTAAATTAGTAGATTATTTTCTTTAAAACTAAATCTTTAAAATCATGCTAACGAATTTGTGATTTAATTTAAGAATTATTTTGTGAGTTCTAATCATGCATTTTATAATTAAAAATTTAGTTTTATTTTTAGAACTTAATCATGCAATCAGTTAAATTTTATTTTTAGAAATTTAATATTTATAAATATAGGGATAAATCTCTTATTTGATCATTCCAATTCTTTTTGAGCTTCTTGATTCGTGTGATTGTTGTGAAGTCAACAAGGTAGATTGAAGAGATTGTTTAAAATTTGGGAAACGCCTGCGATTTTTCTTTCTTACAACCAGGTTCATTTATTTTACATATTTTATTGAGTCTTTATTTGATCTTTTTCTTTTAAAATTGGGTATTGTGGATTTAATGCTAGTTTGTTTGATGTGTCAGTTGTGTTGTCAACACCTTCTTCTTGATTTATCATAAAAAGTAGAAACTAGGTTTTTAGGAAATTTACTAGGTTTTTGTGTTTCCAATATTTTTAGTTACTGTGAAAATTTCAGAGAAATTGGGATCTGGGTTTTTAAGAAAATACTGAAACATTACGACTGTATTTGGAAAGTCTTGATAGTGGTAAATTCTAACTTAAATAGAGATTCTTAATTTAGAATTATTGAAAATATTAAAATTTAATTTTGATTTGAGGAAATTATATTATAAAGGGAAAATTTATAAAAATCTATAAAGAAAACATATAATAATATTATTCTGACATTAATCCGTGGAGGGTTAATTATTTTCTGTCTATGAGGGATGATTATGGAACGAGAGTGCTTGTTTATGGGCTAACCAAGGAAGGGTGATTTTCTTCACCTCCCCAATAGGGTAATGATGGCCATCATATTTATTTATTTGTCTCCCTGCCATAACACATGTAGTTAGTTCAACCAGGATGGGTTGTTAGTTCTACATGATTGCACAGGATTCCTTTACTACCAGTTGGTACCGGCTTGCTAGGATACTCCGTCGTGAGGGACGGGAGCTTATCAAGAGCATCGGGAATATTATGCTTCATTTGGTTGGGCGGATAAAACGCCTGGGTCATATGTCTGTCATCTGGTTTGTGAGAGGAGGTTATCCAAGTCAAACGGAGGCGACACATCCGGAGACAAAGAAAGTCAAAGATTCCAGATAAAATTTTATGTAATAATTAAAAATGTATAATTTAT
Source organism: Cryptomeria japonica (assembly GCF_030272615.1). Lineage (NCBI taxonomy): Eukaryota > Viridiplantae > Streptophyta > Pinopsida > Cupressales > Cupressaceae > Cryptomeria > Cryptomeria japonica. The sequence continues at coordinate 324,959,473 of NC_081405.1, read as the reverse complement.
TTCATTGTAAAGACCAGAATGGTCGCATGTAGAGGTTATGAAAAAGGACCTATAAGGTCACATCATGTAAAGCAACAAGAAGTCGCCATGCAATGTAACTAACAAAGAAAAGAAGAGAAAAAGCTACTAACATACTAAACCACTAACATGCATGATTTACTTTCTTAGATTAGTTTTCATTTACGCATGCATGCATGGTCATATTTAATTATCTGATAGATTATTTAATTATAAGTTTTTGCATGTTAATTTAATAATTTCATGCATACGATTTACACTACACATGCGCATACATAACTCGGCATCTTAACTAATTATGGTTTGCATTCTATTCGGTCCTCATGCGTAATTTTAGTTTGTTATTTTCGCATGCACATTTAATTTCTACATGTTATTTATGAGTTGCATGGTTGTTCAGTTACTTATCTATTACTTGCATGTTGATAATCATTACTTTTGCATGCGCAATAATGGTTAATTTAATTTTTAATTAAAACAGTGAGTTTAAGTTTGGTTTAACTAGGGTTAGGACAAGTGGGTCCTTACATCAACCTTCCCTAGATATATTCTCTACTGATGATTCCTTGGGCTAAGTTTTTAGGAGCTTATGATAGTCTTCCTCGATGTCATCATAGTCATGGATTTCCTTATTGTTTAAATTCTTAGGTATATTTTGGGAAAGATAATGATAATGATGAGAAGACACATAAATTTCCTCAACCAATGGATGTTCCCCAACAAAGTATTCTTCTTGTGAGTGATACCATTAATGTTAATATGGATCCTTGTAATGAAGAAAAGATCATAAAGATCGAGAAGTGTTTAACTGATGAGAAACAAAAAGAATATTTTGTCTTATTACATGAATTCCCTAAAATCTTTGCTTATATTTATTCTTACATGCCTAGCATTGATCCTAAAATTGTCACTCATAATATTGTATTGATTCTCGATGCTAAACCCATGAAGTAGAAAATTCAAAAAATGAATCCCAAAATAGCTTTGGTTGTTAAAGATGAAATCCAAAAACTTTTAGATGTTGGCTTTATTCGTTCTATTGATTATTCTCCTTCGATTTTGAATATTGTTGCCATTTCACAACCTGATAATAAGATTAGAATATCCATAAATTTGCAAGATCTTAATAAAGCTTCTTTGAAGGATGATTTTTTGCTTATGTACATTGATATGATAGTAGATTCCATTTCTTTAAGCTTTTTTATCCTTCATGGATGGTTTCTCTGGATACAATCAAATATTTATTAATCCTCGATATCAATTTAAAATTGCCTTTACCATTCCTTGGGGTATATTTTGTCAGGTTATGATACCTTTTGGGTTGAAAAACATTGGCAATACCTATCAATGTGCTATGACTCTCATCTTTCATGACTGTGCATAAAATCTTAGAAGATTACGTTGATGATATCTTATCTAAATCTATATCTCGTTAAGACCATGTTAAGATCTTTCGACAAATCTTTGAAAGAATTCACAAATACAGCATGCACTTGAACCCCTGAAAATGTGTTTTTGGTGTGGATAGTGGAAAACTATTAGGGTTCATAGTATAACATCATGGTATTGAGGTGGATACAAAGAAAATAGATGCTATAGTTAGCACGACACCTCCTCAAAATAACTCGCAGTCGAGAAATTTGCAAGGAAAAATTCAAGCTATTTGTTGGTTTGTTTCACAACTTGCGAATTGGACTTTCCCTTTTACTTAATTACTTATGAAATATACCAATATACTATGATAGAAAGACAATGTCCTGCTCTTGTTTTTGAAACTCAAAACTTGAGACATTATCTTTTGAATGTTGAGACTAAAGTTATGATCAAATTTGATTCTTTAAAACATCCATTTTCTAAAACTAATATTTCAGGTTGTCCAGCAAAATGGGTTATGATGTTAACATAATTTGAGCTTAAATTTGTTTCTCAAAAAGTGATTAAAGGAGAAGCTTTAACCGACAATTTGGTTGATGCACCTTCTCCTTTTATCTTACCTAATCAAGAATACTTTCCTAACGATTTCATCCTCCCTATTGATATTGATTGGATTTATTATTTTAATACATCTTTTAGGAAAACCTATCCCTTTATCCTATTGTAGACACCTAAAATTGTCATGTCTAATTAAATAAATATTTTATTTATTTAATTATCTAAGCCTAATTCTTCTATTAATTAAATAAATCTTTATTTATTTAATTCATTCATTTATCCTCTTCTAGCCTTATTTCTCATTTAAATAAATTCTTTTATTTATTTAAATCACCCTTTTTCCTAAATTAAATAAATATTTTATTTATTTAATTATCCCACTTCCTCTATTAATTAAATGAATCTTTATTTATTTAATTAATTCATTAACCTTTTCTACCCATGACACATGTCATTCATCTCTTAATTCATACACTACCTACCCCTTCCATTATTTTATTATTTTTTCTACCTACCCTCTAATCATAGCCGACCTCTTTTACACCTCTCAATCTTATCCCTCCATTTCTTATGGTGTCTTCTATATAAGGAAATTCTTCCTTCATTATCAAACCCTGGCTAATCAATTTATGCACTTGACTACACTACACTTTTCATATGAGATCCTACTTGCAACCACATTTCCGTTCTTTGTTGAGCTCTTGTGCACATAAAATCTGAGAGCAAATATATCAAGCAAGATCAATGGAGATAGGAAGAATGGAGATTCAAACCCTATTGGACATGTGATGGTATAATATTTGTGATTTCATTTGATTTGCATTGTCTTAGGTAATCTCCATATGTTATGGTGGATCTTTGTTGTTGTTAGGCTAGGGTTTTCTGGTTGAATTCATTTAGTCTTTCAATATTGTTGTTTCCATTTTCACCATATACATTTTGGCACACCTCGTGGGACATCGATTTTTGTTAGATCTATCTTTTTTCCAGATTTTTCTAACCCTATATTGTTATTCTGTAAAACAATTTCGGAGAATAACCTTGTGCAACTAGGGTTTTGGACACAAAATCAAGATCTTGGAGAGCTTTGATCATATCTCACAAACGACTTGCAAATTTTGCACCAAATTTTTTTTACAAGTTGAAGACAATAACAGGAACTCTCAAAAAAAAAAATTAGATCTATTGGAGCATATTTTAATTTTCTATGAATTTTTTATGAATTTTCATAAAAAATTAATTTTCAGAGCAAATGAGAGAATTTTTTGGATTTTCTTACATTTTAGGAAATCTCTCATAATTATACACAGGATCTGTTGTTTGTGATTTTAATTTTGATGCAAAATATTTCCCTAAAAATTGGATCTTTAAAAATTAGGTTTTTTCCTTATTTTGATCATATCTCACAAACGGCTTCAAGTTTTGGCATAAATTCTTTTTTACAAGTCAGGAAAAGTATTAGAAGGATTCAATAAAAATTTTAGATTTTTTGGGTCAAAGTTTCATTTTATATGAATTTTTAATGATTTTTCATAAAAAATTAATTTTGAGAGAAAATTAGGGAATTTTTTAGATTTTATTACATTTTTGGAAATCTCTCAGAATTATACACAAGATCTATTCTTTGTGATTTTAAATTTGATGCAAAATCATTCCTCAAAAAATGGATCTTTGAAAATTAGGGTTTTGCATTATTTTACTCATATTTCACAAGCTGCTTAGATTTGTTGCAGAAATTTTTTTATGCAAGTTTGGAAGACCATTAGGACTCTCCAGTAAAAATTTTAGATTTTTTGGATCGATTTTGAATTTTATATGAATTTTTTATGATTTTTCATAAAAATTTAATTTTTGGAGCAAATTAGCAATTTTTTTGGATTTTCTTACATTTCTGGAAATCTCTTAAAATTTTACAGGTGGCCTTTTTTTTATGATGAATCAGATCTTTGAATTGGTCAACAAAATGCATTGTTGAAGGACCTTATTTCACAAAGTCTTTTGGATCTAAAATTCACCTAACTTGTGTGCTTGCAGGAAGGGGTGATTATTTCAAACAATCCAAACTACTAATAGATCTTTGTTGCAAGACCTTGGCAATAGTTTTTGATCTTTCATTGTGTGTCTTGTTTTCATAGATTAGCAAACACTTCAATTGGTGCACTAAAATTGAACCATTGTCTTTTGTGTCTTGAGCAATAGGCTCTTTTTGTTTCATCTTTAGAGGGCCTGTCTCCTCATGTGGTCATTAGGACTACTAGTGAGGAGAGAAAGACCCAAGTGGTAGCAAAAGAAAATCCATCTTCTTCCAAACCACTATAAATAACTGTATTCATGGTGAAAACTATGAATAACGTGTGTTGATTAGTTCATACCGACACTATGTCTCCCCATAAACCCGTTTGATCAAATTTATTTGATCATTTGTAGGGCATAACCCCTACCAGATGGGAGCCTTTTGTATTTACAAATCTGAAAGTGCCACATGTATGGCCACACGAGCGGATGCCCTTACTAGCACCTTTTTATTTTAGAAGCCAAAATCCTTCTAATTGTTGGGGCAGGAGGTTGGACCTCTGGTAGCGGCCCACACACATACGGTTCTTAGTAGAGATACAAAGTTCACCATGAGGATTTTTCGTGGGAACTGATGCTTGGCTACCCCGAGAAGTGAGTGCCAAGGGTGGAGCCAGTGGGGTCAAGCATCTAAGTATCTGCTCTGAATAGCGTAGCCTCGGGGGAAACTCCATGTGGGATCAACAACTATTGTCCTAGCCAACCATAATAATTGTGCTTGTCTAATTTTGAACAATCAAACATTCAAGACCAAACAACAAAACATGGTGTCTTTTGTGTCTTCAAGTGTATGCAAAACAATTTTACATCAAACAACACATTTTTCTTTGAGTCATTTTGAGTCTAAACACTTGCAAACATTGAGTCTTCATCAACATTGTGTCCTCTTGTCATGGAAATATAGTCAAAATTTCAGACTGGGTCACAACAAAACAACTTCAAAAATTGGAAAATTTTACAGTCCAACAAACAAGAACAATCAGTTTCAAAATTCTTGAGCTTCCTAGGCTATCACTTTAGGTTTTCATCTAGAGTTCAACCTGTCTTTGGGTCTCACAAAGTCCATCATTGCTTTACACCTTACATTACATTCACATTTGTCTAAACTTGGGTCAAAAGGTCACTTGCTTGTCCTCGTCATACTTTGTCAACACACTACATACAACAACATTTTGCTAAGTGGTCCCTCATCAAGGTCTATCACCTTTGGGTCTCATTTGGTCTTACTTAGAGTCAAGGTCAACTTACCTCATCAAGAGAAACTATCATCTCTTTGGAAGCCACACCTACTCTACTACATACATTCTTAGTCTTACACTTTAGAGATTGCAAGTACACCTCAGATTCATTTACATTCCATCCAACTCTTGGTCTTCCATACTCTTTTCATTTTCATCTAGTCTCACACATCTTGGTCAATACCTAGTTCATGGTTGAAACCCGTTCCCAAAAATCTAGGAGAGAAGCTAAAGAGGCTCAAGAGTTCGCAAACATGAGTGCCTATGAGTATGACAATGACGTCTTTTTCAATTCTGATCATACTACATTACCTGACATGGATGCCTATAGAAACATTCCAAATGTTGAGCACATGGACACTACAAACAACAATGATACACACAATGACAATATGGACAACTTTTCCATACATTCAGTAGAAGTGGAAGACACCATTATGAATCCTCATTTTAATCGATTGGTTGAGGAAATAATGAGGGATAGACAATACTTCCTACAAGTGATGGCACAAAGTGGAGCCAAGATACCTCATGATTTTGACATGTCTCAAATAATGGAAAATCGACCTTTGCAACAAACTCACTCCAACATGGATCAAAGGAGGCCTAATAGTGGAGGCAATAGCGGACCACATATGGTGCCTGAATCACCATCATCTTTGTTACAAAAACCAGAGGTCCCATACACACATGGTCAAGCATATGATACTCACCTTCGCAGACCATTATGGAAGTCTTATGCAGAAAAATATGCTCAATCACATATCAATGCTAAGGATCAACCACCAAAGCAATTGGATATTCAAAGGCATGCTCACAATTTGGACACAAGGAAACCCCACGTCAAATTTGGGGGCAACACACTAGAACAAACTCATGACATGCCTGTAGAGTATGGTATGCATGGACAAAGCAGATATTTCGTTCCTCAACATGACTCTATACCAAGTGGTCCATATACGCAGCATCATTATAGACCTCCTCCATATGAACATGTGTATGATCAATATCATCCATATATGCAACATGCTCTTCCTCCAATTGGTGCCTCAAGCATGGGGTATTGTCCAAGAAGTCGATCTCCACCTAAGAACAATTTGGAGCAACAAATCAGGGACTTACAAAAGAAAATGGAGGACATAAATACACCGAAGCCAACTTACACAATGAGAGACATATGTCCTTATCCATTTGACAAGAGCATTCCAATGCCTCCATTTCCTACACAATTTGTGACACCTAAGTTTGATAAGTATAGAGGAAAAGGGGATCCTAAGGCACACATAAGACAGTTTTTCACAGCTTGCATTGAGGTAGCTTCAGAAGAGACATATTTGATGAGATTATTCCCACAAAGTTTAGGAGATCAAGCTATGGAATGGTTCTCCCAACTTCCACTTGGAATTAAGTCTTGGGGTGATCTAGCAGAGGCATTTATTCAACATTTCTCCTACAACATAGAGACAGACATATTAGTCACTACTTTGTGCAACACCAAGCAAAAGGATGGAGAATCTTTTTCATCATTTTTACAAAGATGGAGGAATCTAGCCAGCAGATGCTCCTGTGAAATTTCACAAAAATAAATGGTAGAAATGTTCACCCAGAATGTTAACAAAGACATTGATTATGACCTAAGAAAAGCTTGTTTGTCCACCTTTAAGGACGTCATTGAAAAAGGCTTAGTGACAGAAAAGGTCCTAATCGAACAAGGAGTCATTAAGATATTCAAGGAAAACAAAGATGACTTTAAAGGAAAAGATATGCCAAGATTTTGGAATAAAAACAAGAACACAGTCAATGATGGTGTTGTTGATGCTAATACAGTGCGACCCAAAATCATTTTTTCAGGATCAAGCTCTACAAACAATCAAGTGAATACTCAAACAACTTCTAGATCATGAAGGAATTACACCCCATTGGGAGAACCACTTGAGTCTGTTTTCAAAAATCTAGTGGCAAACAAGATAATAACAATTCCAAATTTGCCTCCATATGAACCAAAGGTTAAACCAAATTGGTGGAATGATGATGAGTATTGTGAATTTCATAAGAGCAAGGGTCATAAAACAGGAAATTTTCATCGACTGAAGAACATCATACAAGATCTCACTGATAGAGGTGACATTGAGATTGAAGGACACTCATCCAATCAAGAACATGAGATGTTTAAGGAACCATTCCCAAAACATGACAAAGGAAAAGCTAAAGCCACAGATGACCAAACCAACTATACAAGAGCATCCTATAACTATGATTCAACTATCAATCACATTTCAATGGATAATTATGTCTCTACTATTATCATCAAGGACAAAACCCCTGAGAATTCTACCCAGAGACCCAAGATCGTTCTGAAAGGAATTGGATCTTCTTCCGAACCTACCTCTAAATGTCATGTTACAACCCATCGAGGTAAATTCACTTTGCAAGGTGCTCCAACCAAAAACACCGCTTCCTCATCAACCAAGCCTAAGTATGACCTTGTAGAACAGTTAGGGAAGACACCTACGCTCATCTCCATCCTTGAGCTCCTACGCATATCCCCCACACATAAAGCCATTCTTGATAAAATCTTGAGAGAAACTGTTGTTCCTACTGATCTAAACGTGGACCAGTTTCAAGCCATGGTGGGATACCTTTTTGTTCCACACTCCCTTACATTCATAGAAGTCGATGACGCCTTTGTAAGTCAGCCACATAATGCACCTTTACACATCGAAGCCTTCCTACACAAACATTGAATAAAGTGAGTCCTGATAGATGGAGGAGCAGGTCTAAACATTTGTACATTGAGCACTATTAAACAATTGGGATATTCTGATAAAGCTGTGAATTCTACAAACAAAATTACCATCAAAGCATATGATGATGAAGAACGTTCATCCAAAGGCACAGTCACCTTGCCCCTTAGAGTTGGGCCAGTTACAAAGGATGTGGTTTGTCAAGTCCTAGACCTCGATCTCACATACAACATACTCTTGGGATGCCCATGGATTCATGAAATGAGCGCAGTCCCATCTACATATCATCGATGTATCAAGTTCCCTCACAATGGAGTTGAAGTGATCGTCAAAGCTGACCCAAATCCATTCATATATTGCAATAATCTGCGACATAGATCAGAAATAACAATACCAATCAATCGAGAAGTTGTTCCATCTTCAGCATATGTGGATCCAGAATCCTTGAAAGCTTCTGCATCAAAACAAGCAGAGATCAAAGAAAAGTTCAAGATTAAAGACATGGGATGTGGTGAGTATATCTTTCATGTTGATCAACTCCCACTATCTCCTAAGGTATTTAGTCGATGGGAACAATCTATAAACAATTTGCAATGCCAAGGAATTGGGTGTGAACCACCTAGTGTTGTGGCTACTAAGTCTGAATGCAAATCTCCTCTAGTGGTGCAAGCAGCTCTTGATACCAATAATCCTAAGAGTGGTTCCAACAAAGAATCTATTGAGAATATCGCCAACCCTCTTGAAAAATCACTTAGCCTTACCATATCATCCACTCATTCCATTTCCTCTTCGCTCCCAAACTTGGATCAACAAGAATCACAAAAGCCCTTAGTCATTGGGGATCAAGAATCAAGCTTTGAAAAGAAAAATTTAAAAGTCAAAAATAAAGAAAAGTGCTTTAGTCCAAATCAAAATCAAAAGTTATTGGACTCTGCAAAAATCAAAGTCAAGGATAAAAATCCTATGAAAGAAAAGGAACAAGAGTTGATCTCCCCCAATACCAAAATAACTGGGGGCAAAAATTCTACAATTTCAAGTCAAAAGCATACTTATTGATCCTAAGTCTCCATCATGCTATCCTACTCTCACTTTTTTTCGCAATCATAAGCCTTCATCACTCATCTACTTGTTCCACACATCCTTTCCCTTCTAGCGATACATCATGGACCTTTAATGGAGCTTCCTCCAAGGAATTTGTTATCAGGGATGCCCAAACTTCTTCAGGTGACACGCATATGGGCAAACATAGTCCACACACTAGTAATTCTATCTCAATTCCTTTATTAAGGAAGACAGTCACTCGAGCTACACATCATTCAGTCAAGGAACAATGCAGCTATAATCACAAGGTAAAGCCTCGTACATTTGAGGTGGGTGCCTTGGTTCTCAGAGAAAATCCTAAAAATCAGCAAGACATAGAGAAGAAGGGCAAGTTTGAACCAAACTAGCTTGGTCCTTACATCATCACAACAGCATATGGATCTGGAGCATATCAACTCTCAACCACAAAGGGTGAACCTTTGGAGGATCCTATCAACAACATGCACCTTCGCAAGTTTTACACATAGCTCTTCAGAGTATCCCAATTCAAAAATACAAAAAAATAAAATAAATCAAAAGTACAAAAAAATTATAAAATAAAAAATCGTTACTTGGTGAAAACCTGGAAAACAGGCGCCTTGTGACACAAAAAAAATTTGAAAAATAGAAAAACATTTCGTCCAACGGTGAAAACCACTTCGGTGGCGCCCTAGGCAAGTGCCATGGTGAAAATTGGGTCACCAGCGCCATGTGTAGAGACATTGCTCCTCCCTCCTTCAGGATTTCATTTCATCATTTCACTTTTCACACACTCACAACCTATTCATTCATAACAAACTTACCCATTCCCATCATGGCTTGTTATTGATCTACCTAAGATTGGTTAGCCATTCATAATAAACCTCCCTTTTCACCCCTTTCCATCCATAATAAATCAGCTCCTATCCATGGCTAAGGCAAATCCCACGTCTAGTAATGGGTGTGGAACTAAGAACATCACATGTTTCGAGGAGTACAGTTTCTTCCAGTTTTCTTCAGTCTATACGTGCACAATCCGCAATAAAGCAACATCTGCATCGCCAATTTTCAATAAAGTTTCGTCCTCTTCGTAATAAAGTATCAGTTGCATGGATTCAACCAGTTCAAATGAGATACAACAGCAACAATGGACTTCAACAAATCAAATCTTTCAACAGACTCAGACAACATATGGTTCAATGCTATCTATCCTTTTTGTGAAAGTAAACATTGTGACCACAATAAAATAAGACTTATACAAGTGACAAGAGACACTAAACTTGAGGACTACAATGAATGTTGTTGTCGAGTCTTGGTTTTATTTTGATTTTTATCTTTTGGTGACATGTCTTTTAGCTTTTCCGGGATGTCTTTGACTAGAGATTCTATCTCCATGATGTCTTTGACTAGAAAGACGAGGATGGGGTATCATCACCTATTTTTATTTGTTGTTTGTGAATTGTCTCTTAGTAATGCTATGACTTGTCCAAGGATATGAGGACACTGTGAGTCTAGTGTGAACTGGGGCATTCTTTGTTTGTGACTATCTTATCTCCATGCAAATAGGTACAATGACTTTTTGGGTCGAACATATATTTGGATTGTCATAACCTATCTTGCCATAATAAAGCTCAATGATGATAACGCACAAGAAGCTCTTTCACTTTCATATCTTCTATCTTCCATCCTCATTTCTTGATTGACCTCCATCATCCTTCTTGAGTTCGTGTAGCTTTCTATCACATGACTGAGTATAATGACACACCAAAAACATTTGCATTTCATGTAGTTTGCACTTGCATTACCACATATAAGCATTTCACATATACATATAGATATCCCAAATGCATCACATCATGCACACAACACATGTTAGCACATTTCACATTCTCATCATGTAAATAATTATTTGCATTATCATATTCATCTGCATTTCATACATTCACATTTGCATTTGCATAACATATTAAAACATAAAAGAACAAAAATATTGCATTTCATCAGGTACATATTTGCATCCATGTCATAACCATCACATAAAAAGCATACAGCATGAAATATCTCATCACATAGGTACACATGCTTATAGTTGCCGCAAAGATGAATCATCTCATATATATATCAAAAATCATAAGTGTCATGATACAATGATGTCAAAATACATATGGCTACAACCAACCCTTGTGTCGCCCTATCCGAACAGAGGAACCCACTAATCACTCTTGTCAGTACTGTTGGTAGTGCTAATCATGTCTATGTCATAGTATCCCAAGCCACATGTCCAACCCTCATCTCCAGTCCGAGATCATGAAACACTTGTCTCAGGGCATCCCTGTCTCTATCTCGATCATAGGGTATCAACTCTCCATCGATCAGTATCCTCAAAATCATGTATACATCCTCTAAAGTGACTGTCATCTCACCCATCGACAAATGGAAAGTGCAAGTCTCTGAGTGCCATCTCTCAGCCAGCGCAGTCAGCAATCCCATGTTCGCCCAAAACTCAGGCAGATACAGAATAAATCGCAGACCCATAACATCAATCGCAGCTTTGTCCTCAAATATCAGCTTTGGTCGTAACCTCTGAGTCGATGGGAATCTCTCCCGTGACTCCAGCATAGGTAGGTACTCCTGCAGTCAAGCAAATCAATCATGTCAGTCATAGTGGCATTCCCTGTTCATCACAAAATGTTGCTTATTATCCTAGTGCTTATATATCTATCATATGGCGCTCTGTCAAAGTGACACTCACTGTTCATTACAAAGTGTTGCTTCTATTCTAGTGACACTCATTGTTTATCACAAAGTGTTGCTATTTATCCTAGCGGTACTCCCTGTTCATCACAAAGTACTACGTGTTTTTGCACTCATTGTTCATCACAAAGTGTTGCTCATATTTGCACTCCCTGTTCATCACAAAGTGTTGCTCATATTAGTACTCTTTGTTCATCACAAAGTAGTATGTCTTGGTACTCACTGTTCATCACAAAGTGTCGGGATCTATCCTAGTCTTCCCTAGAAGACCTTCTTGAGTGTATCCTCTCAACAACTTATCCAATCGACAATGTATGTTCATCACAGAATTGTCAATTTGACATTAAAGACATAAACACGCATTCATAACACAGACGCACCTAAGCATTTTTCAACCTTGTTTGACATATTCTAAAATGCATTTATTGCACTACCTAGCATGCATTAATGACAATAATTAATGTGACAAAGTACAAGGAGGTTTTGTGGTACTTACCGGGTCTCCTGCCTCTGCTGGCCTCTAAAATCAGTGAACGTGATCAAATCTATGCACCAATGCCATCGCTACTGATTGTTGCTGCTCTATTCTCTCTCTGCACTCTGATCTCTTGGCTGTGTGGATGACAATGAGGATGTTTTTCCCCTCGTGGTCTATCTTATAGACTACCCTATCCCTAGCTCTAGCCCTCGTTTCCCGAGTCAATCTTCATTATCCCGTGACTCTGTCACTCTATCCTATCTTGTCATTCCTTTCTAGCCTTTCTTTCTTATTGAGAGATTGTCTGCAATATATCTAGACATTTTCATCCAATCTCTCGAGGGGACATATCATTTCCATCTTGGGGCAACTTTGTATCAATTCATGTTATCTTCTTTGAAACAACGCAACAAGCTGCACTGTCTCAAAGAGGGGCAAAATGTAGACACCTAAAATTGTCATGTCTAAGCCTAATTCTTCTATTAATTAAATAAATCTTATTTATTTAATTAATTCATTTATCCTCTTCTAGCCTTATTTCTCATTTAAATAAATTCTTTTATTTATTTAAATTACCCTTTTTCCTAAATTAAATAAATATTTTATTTATTTATTTATCCCACTTCCTCTATTAATTAAATGAATCTTTATTTATTTAATTAATTCATTAACCTTTTCTACCCATGACACATGTCATTCATCTCTTAATTCATACACTACCTACCCCTTTCATTATTTTATTATTTTTTCTACCTACCCTCTAATCATAGCCGACCTCTTTTACACCTCTCAATATTATCCCTCCATTTCTTATGGTGTCTTCTATATAAGGAGATGCTTCCTTCATTATCAAACCCTGGCTAATCAATTTATGCACTTGACTACACTACGCTTTTCATATGAGATCCTACTTGCAACCACATTTTCGTTCTTTGTTGAGCTCTTGTGCACATAAAATCTGAGAGCAAATATATCAAGCAAGATCAATGGAGATAGGAAGAATGAAGATTCAAACCCTATTGGACATGTGATGGTATAATCTTTGTGATTTCATTTGATTTGCATTGTCTTAGGTAATCTTCATATGTTATGGTGGATCTTTGTTGTTGTTAGGCTAGGGTTTTGTGGTTGAATTCATTTAGCATTTCAATATTGTTGTTTCCATTTTCACCATATACACCTATCATCTCAATTTCCTTTGTACTAACAATATCGTTGAGTATGAAGCCCTTATCCTTGGTTTAAAAGTGGCTTTATCTCTAAATGTTCAACACTTACATATCTATGGTGACTCACAGTTACCAATAAGACAAGTTACGAGAACTTGTCGAAATAAACAAATTAGATTATAGCAATATCATGACTTGGCCTTGTCATTGTTAGAAAAGTTCACTTCTTACACTACGAAACCTATTCCTCAAAAGGATAATTGACACGTGGATGCGATGACAAGCGCAACTTCCCTCATATCTATTGAAGATCATGCGATGGTTTATCATTTCACCATTCACAATCTTTCTTCATCGGCTATTATTGATAATACTAGTGATGTAGCATGTTGTTATGCTTTAGATTTTGATGAATGGTACTCTCATATCTCATGATATTTGACTGATGGTACTTTTACAGATTCTACAAGTAAGAATTCTAGGGCTAGAATTCTTAAACTTGTTGCGAGATACATTATCCTTTCTAATGTCCTTTATAAAAGAGGTTATAATGGTCTTCTTCTTGGTTGTCTCAAGAAAATTGAGATCCCTATTTCTCTTGAGGAGGCATATTTAGGTGCTTGTGGGGGGCATTTTGGCAGTAAATATTTGGTTCAAAATTTGCTTCAAGTGAGATACTATTAGAAAACCATAGAGAAAAACTCCTTTGCCTTTGTTAAAAAAGTGTCATCAGTGTCAAGAACATAACAATTGATTCACACTCCTACACATGAACTTAGGTCACAAGTGGCCTCTTGGCCCTTCTCCCTATGGGGTTTAGATCTCATTGGAAAAAAAATTCCTCCTTCTTCCCAAGGACATACTTTCATTCTTACTACTACAGATTGTTTTATGCAATGGGTAGAAGTTATTCCTATTTGGTCTATTGCCATTGATGTAATCTATTAGTTTCTTCTAAAAAATATTATTTCTCAATTCGACATACCTTTCACTTTGAATTCTAACAATGGTACCTCCTTTAAGAACAAATATGTGAAGAAGTTCCTTGAGAAATATCACAATCAACATTGCTTTCTACACCATATTATTCTCAATCAAATGGTCAAGCTAAAGCTTCTAATAGGATCATTGAGAAAATTCTTTGTAAGACTGTATATAAGCATGGTAAGGATTGACATAATTAGTTGAATTATTCTCTTTGGGCCTATCAGACAAGTGTTCGCATAGCTACCAATACTACTCCTTACAATCTTGCTTATGGTATTGATGTGATTATGCCTTTAGAGTTAGAGATTTCTTCATTGATAATCTCTCTTAAAGGGATAGTAGATGATGATTCTTATACAGAACAATGCCTTCAACAACTTGAAATGCTTGATGAACAACGCATAAATTCTCTCAATCATATTCAAGCCTATCATAAGACCTTACAACGAAATTACTGTTGGCCATTGACACTCATTCGGTGACTTCAGGTGATTTCTGGTGGTTCATTATTTGTTTAGGGTTGTCATTGATGGCAACTCTTCATGGTGATTCGATCCGGTGATCATGATTTATCATATTCGGAAGTTGGTGTTAATCGATAGACAGATAACTGATAAAATAGGGCAAAACAGAGTATTTTGGTAACGTGATGGTTCAGAATGATTTCCAATGTTTGTGGTATTTTTGGTGATTGTTTTTGTGATCTCGGTGTTTGGAAATACCTTTAGGAAGCATGTGGTTATAACATTTTGGTCTGGTGCTATGTGTTATTCAAGATTGATGCCAACCTTGAGCTACATGTTACATCTCTTGAAGTCGACATAAAGAAGATTGTTTTTGCGGTAAGACCAGATATATAAGATCATTGTGGCTATTGATTTTCGATGGTGATATGTGTGTGATGATTAGTTTTGGTGCGATTGAGTGCAGTTTCATGTGCGCATTGTATTATCAGATCAAGTGGTAGCTGACTGAGACTAGAACAGGGTATTCAGTAGAGCAAAGATAGTCAGTGATTTTGAGCTTAACCAGAACTCATTTTTGCATAGTCAAATGCCATTTAAGAGTTAATTTTATTGTACATTTCTATTGTAAGCAAATTGTAAGTCAGCGAAACTTCCTTGAGGTTTGTATCCGTCAGGGCAATTGTAATTGAGCAGTGACGTCTAGGAAGTGAGCCTGAATGCAAGTGCATTCCCCATCTATATAATATTTATGTACTCCTAGCCATAGTATATGAATATTGTGGGTTCCAACCCCACTATGGTTTTTCCCTTTCTGGGTTTCCATGTAAAAATTTCGGTGTTTTGGATTTGTGCTTTTATTCTTACATGTTTATGTTCATATCTATTATGCATTGTTAATTGGTGGATAAAGAATAAGTTTGTGGTTTTAACTTCTGATAGATCACTGATTCACCCCCCCTCTCAGTGATCTATGATTCTAACAATTGGTATCAAAGCCTGGTTCCTCTAAGGAAGCTTAACTGCTTGAGGAAGATCAAGGAGATTGATTCAATGGATTCCGGTTTTCAGAGACAACTCAATGTGGTACTAGAAGATCTTGATGCTACTAGAAGTGAGGTTTGTGCCTTGAAGAAGAATCTAAATGCAACTGATGAATTCATTAGTGAATTGAAGGATCAAGCAAGTATCTGCAGAGAAAAGAGGAAGGAATTAATGAACAAGTTGAAGGAGAAAGAAGATCAGATCATAGAATACTAGGACAAAGTTGATGAACTTGATAAGCTTGAGAGAGAGAATGTTGCTTTGAAGAATGAGATGCAATCCATTGCGATGAGACTAACTAAGGAGATTGAGGACCAAAAGAAGAATGAGGAGAATCTGGTATAATCATTAAATGAAAGAGCTGATGAATGCTTCAATCTTACCTATGAGAATGATCAGTTGAAGCTTGAGTTGACACAATCAAGGAATAATGGTCAAGAACTTGAAAGACAGGGTGTTACCTTGATGGATGAACTTGCTACTGCCAATGAATACAAAGACAAATTCAAAGCTAACTCAGCAAGACTTGATGAGATGCTGGAAAGTCAAAGACATGGGAAGGACATGCGAGGTCTAGGACATGAGAAAGGTGAATCCTCCGGACTTGGACAAGACAATGCTAAACTTGATCAGAAGAAGAGCAAGAATCCTCTAGTAAGAGAGCCTAATGCTCAATGGTAGATGTTTTACTTGCAACAAATTTGGTCATATGATGAGTCAATGCAGAACTAGAATAGAATGATGAACAATATGAACAATGTTTCTACTTTTACCAGACAATGTTTCATATGCAATAATTTTGGACATAAGTCAAATGTGTGTAGAGCTATGATGAATAAATTTCAGAACAAAAGTTGCTATGCTTGTGGAATGTTTGGACATATTTCTAGATAGTACAAGATGAGACAGAATCAGATGAACTTCAGATCTATGAAGAATAATGTTGTTTGTCGAGCATGCAACAAAACCAGTCCCATTGAAAAGTATTGCAGAAGCAAGAACAGTGCTCCAGTAGACAAGAACAAATCAGATGAGAAGGGAAAGGGAAAGGTTGAAGAGATCAGAGATCGACATAAGAGGATGTGGGTAAAGAAGGATGAATCTAAGGTAGATAATGGATCTGTACCTGAATCCAATGCAAGAGCTTCATCCGATAACTAGGGCTTTATGCCTTAGGGGGAGTTTTTCATGAAAATTCTAAGAACCCCCTCTTCAGCGGTTTGCAATCAATTCTGAAAGGTTGCAGAAGGAGTAAATCAAATGGGGAGATAATATCCAAAAAAAATTTGAAGGATCCTGTGCTTCGGTATGAAATTTCATGAAAACTATGACAACCAGTTGCTACATTTATTACAGTGGAAAATTAGGTTTTCGAAGGATAAAAGTGCATTTGAAGTCTTCATTCAAGACAATGGGATAAAGAGAGTAAGAGCAGAGTGAGGGCAAGAAACTTAGAGATCTTAACAATAATTCCAATGACTTACTAAGTGATTTCTTGCACCCGGTTGTGAAGTGAGGTACTTATCTGTTCAGTTTTTTGGTATTTGCAAACCCTATTATTCAAATGGCTTCGGTCTTTGGTGTTGTGACCCCATTGGTAGTTCAGATCAAGGATAGGGATCATCCTATTTTCAAGAAACATCCATATAAATTGGTCGAGGATGACCTGGAAGGTGTGTTTTCATCTGTGCCCTATGGTGTGCTACATAATGAGGACATCAGGGCTTACATTCACTGTGACCTTAAGGAGCTCAGAAATGCTGATATGTTGGATATTTATACCAAGCATTTGACCGACGGTTCGGGCAATATCAAACCTGAATACAAGATGCTATAGGACAAGGGTTTTTCACAATTTGTTCATTTCCCACTGTTTGATGAGGCCAAATGGATTCGCTACATTTTGAGCCACATGCATGATGAATTCATATGGTTGGATAAGCCTCACAAGATCACTAAGCAAGCAATCCATACTGTAATTGGTTTGGCACAAACCGGTGTGGTGCCTAGCTTGAAGAAGGTATCAAATGACACTATTATTGCTGTAACTGGATCAAAATTTGATAGCAGAGCCATGACTGTAAAAGATATTCTGGAAAATGATGTAAAGTTTGCTTCTATGGTGGTGGGTTATAAGGTTTATCGGTCTAGTCAGTACAACTCCATCTCTGGTACTACAATATACTTTGCATATGAGATGCTTAAAGAGGATAAGAGGTATGACCTGTGCACAACACTTTTGAATGAGTTGTTGAGTAATTTGAAGAAACTTAAGCAAGACAAAAAAAAACATACATTCAAGTATGGGACACTCCTTATTTGCCTGGCATTATACTTTTTACAAGAGATACCCAATATCAATGGCAAGGTCCAATGGGCCTATGACAGACTAGTAACCATGAAAATTAAGGAAGGTCTGTGGGCAGTAGCTGATGCTACTAAGAGGATATCTTTCCTCTGGGGATACTTCAAAACCTTTCAAGCCTTGATGAAAAAAAGGGAAAGAATTCCTAAAGAGGTGGTAGAGAAGTATGAGCAAACCATTTACTTCATGGTTGACAAGGATCAATATTTAATGGAAGTAGTGGAGCCTCAGATTGATTGGATCATGCCCATGGGGTATGAAGTTGACTCAATTACTCTTGAAGATTATGCACAATATCTTCCGAGTCAACCGATGGATCCCAAGGATGGGAGATTCGGGACTTTGAAGGAGAAAGATCTTAGTTTGCACCAACAGTTTACTGTCCCTGCCCGGAAGAGAAAGGTGACCAAGATGGAAAAAGAAGTAGTTGCTCAAATGGGCTTCACCAAGGAGGAGGTGAAGGGTAGAGAGAAACATGCATAGAAGGAGGCAACTAAGTTTGATCCTGCTCCGGTGGCACAATCTACAAAGCCTACCCCATTTGAAAAAGGTGTGTTGAAGCAAAAAGAAATGCCTAAAAGGACTTATGTTGCAGTTTCTCTGGTGGCCTCAAAGAGGGTGTCTGAGGAAGAGACATCTAGAGTAAAGAAAAAGGGTCAATTTGTTAGACAGGTGATGAAGCCTCAATCCGACAGAGCATAGCCTAACAAGAGGACAAAATTAGATCCCACTCCCTCCGGAAGACCCCAAAGAAGAAAACCAAGAGTGAATTAGACAAAGATCTAGAAACCAACAATATAGAAGGTAAGTATTGTTGGTTGAAAATTTTGTACACTTGGGGAAATATACAAAATTGTGGTTTCAACCACAACACACGAGTAAAAACTCTCCTAATTAAGGGAAGGCTCCCCCTATCTAGCTACAACTTGGAAAATAAAATAGGATGGGACAGCAATCTTTCTTCTTTTTTCAAGAAAGACAATATCCTTTTCTCTTCACAGAAAAGGATAGTGATTGAATATGAACAACAATAACCACTTTCAAGTGAAATAAGAGAAAGGAAATGAAGTTTCCTGAAAGCGCAAAGACTTCCGTCACTTCCTTCGAGATGGGACAACAATATCAAGCTCGAAGACTTGACTATTGGAAGTCCTATCTACCCTTTGCTATGCTAAATTTTACAACGAATAAAAGATAACAGCTCAAAGACTGGAATAATCTATTCTTTCAACACAAAGACAAGAACTAATACAAGCTCAAAGACTTGCTAGTATTTCTTATCAAACAGTAATTTTTCCTCAAGAATAGACGCAAGCTCAAAGACTTGTTGCTCCTTCAAGAGAGTTTCCTATTTTAATTAATCTTCTCTACTTCCAGCTCAAAGACTTCAAATCAAATTGGACTAAGCTCCTTTAGAAACACTTTGCATGGAAGAAATAAAAAGATTCAAACTCAAACATGTAGCTCAAAGAATCAAAACTTGAGTAATCCTTCTTTATTATTCTTCAAAACCTTCAATTCACATACATAAGCTCAAAGACTTCTTGTTGTAAATTTGGTAGAGTTTTTGCTTTCTTTCCAAAAGATAAATATTACAATAGACCCCTCAAGTGTTTATAGAAGAGGAGCCTTGAGAAAAAGGTGGGAGGATCCTAATTAACTTGAGAGATTCTCTCAACCACCAAGACTCATTCAATAACTAACTGAGACTTCATTAACTAACTAAGACTTATTCCAACTACAGTCCTAATCAGATACAACTTGTAGTTGCCTTACATGTAATTACAAAAGTGCAAGTAATGTGTAACTTGCTTTTTCCAAAAAAATACTTTTACATGTAACTTGTCAAAACTAAATTACAACTAAGGATTACAAAAGAGGGAAAATTCAACTAAGTGTTAAAAAACACTTAAGTTGCATTTTGTGAAGACACAAATCCTTGAAATTTTTGGATGCTCGCTTGTAGTTCATCGAGATTCAGCTCATGGGTGTTCTTGGGAACAACCATAGTCTTCACAATAGTGTCGTGACAGCGGAGGAGCACAAAATTATTTTTATCCAGGATAGACTGGATTTCATGCAGAAAGGCTTGGTGTTTCATCAATGCTTGAATTGAAGCTACCGAGAATTGTTCGCTCCTCCATTCATTATAAATCCTCATCTGTAAATTAGCAAGAAATTCTTCTTCTGGAATCAGCTCTCCATCTTGAATTACTATGTTGCAAGACGCCCTTTCACAATGTGAGACAATATCTCAGAAAACTTCACCTCGGAATCTCCTTGCATCACTGATCTCCTCAATGAGGGATTAAAGAACAAGGGTCTTGCTTTCCAGGAGTTCTTCAAATTCCAAGTACATGACCCTGGAAGAGATGATGGTGTGCTCTTGTAGAACACTCGGCTGTTATTGGGGCATGGTATGCCAGATTGTCAAACTTTTTTCAACACTTTCCAGATTCTTTTTGAAAGTGTTAGAAGTCTGATCTAGTTTCTCCTCAATGGTCTCCAACTTAGACATTATCTGGAAAATGTCTTTCATTACCTGTGCACATAGATCGTGAAGCTAATCAACCCAGGAATCCAGGGCTTGTACCTTTTGAGCAGCCCTTTCCACTCCACGAATCGATTCTTGGGAACCAGAAGAACCTATGGAGTTACTCCCTTCAGCAGTAGGTTTTGTGATTTTATGAATGGCTGCCATAAGCTGTTGGTTTTCCTCTTCTAGCTTGTCTTTCTTTGCTAGAAGCTCATCACACCTTTGCACCAATGAAGCAATAGAAAATTGAGCATCATGTTTAATGACCTCATGCATTTGTTTTCCCAACTCTATCCTTGTAACCTTATAATCAGTAGCTGACATTTCATCAAGTGGCTTATCTGCAATAGGTTCCACAATTTCAGCTACTTTCATCTTGTTACTATCAACAGTTACTCTGGAGATAGTCTTGGCCTTCTTAGCAACTTTAGATCTGGACTGTTTCAGTTGCTGATAGTCAAAGGCATCAGGTGAGTTTTCTTGCTTCTTCCTTTTTGGGGTGAAAGAACTAAGCCATGGAGGCAAAGTCATCAACTCTCTTCCAGTAGCAGTCGTAGGCAAAGGAGAAGCAGTTTTTGTTTGAATTACCGTGGTCATCCTGGGAGGAACATTTATTTGGATAGTGACCACGGTTTGCTCAGTTACCAATGGACATGAAGATTGCCTCATGAACTCTTCAAAACCAGAAGTGGAAGTATCTATTTCTAACAACTGAATGCAAGCAGGATTATCCTCGGGAACTTCCAACACAGTCTCTTGTTGATGACCAAGAGATGGCTCGTATGCTGAAATAGGAATTGCATTATGAGGAGACTCATCTCCAAGCAAATCAGGAGGAGAAAGAGGTGTCTCAATGGAAACTAGAGGAATGATCTCATGAGGCGAGTCTGAAACTAGAGACTTGGGAGCATCATTAAATTGCTGCCCCTCTTCTGGATTATCCAGATTAATTACCTGAACATGGAATTGTGATTTTTCTTTCCCATGAACTATCATCTCCTCAGGAGGAAGCACTACTGCACGACTAACTCGCAACTTGATCCTTGTGCCCGAAGATGAAGCACCCTCCTTATTATCAATTTGAATCTTAGACTTTCGTCCAAGAGGCCCCATAGAATCATCTTCTTTACCAACCTTGATTTTTATGAGTCTAACAGCATTACTTTTCAGCCATGCGTTGGTGTTGGCCAAGATAGGCTGAAATCTGTCAAGGATGGATATGCACTCTTTGTGTGACCATTGGATCAAAGGAAGTGGAGCTTCCTCGACCCTCCATGAAATGTATTCAGGATCAAGTATATGCTCATCATCAATCATCCCTTGTGAGATACCTGCCAAGTTCAAATCAATAATTTGCTTGACAATGAGCCTGCAGTAATCCATCTTTAGAACTTCGGCTTCCGTGCGAAGATCTACCCAGATGTCTTCAATATGATGTACATGCACAAAGGATTTCTTGATCTTCTCCTTCATACCCCTATAATCAAAATCAGCTCTAGGTTTAAACCTTTTGAGCTTGATTTCTTGCAATTCAGTCTCCATGGCCTTAGCCTTCACAGATGTGACAAGGGAGTACCGGCCAATTTTCAATGGGTTTGTGGTAGAGATCCCCATTCCAACCTTGTGCTTAGCAGACTGAAAAGTGTGGACAGCCATGATCTGTCTTCCCAACTCCATAAGAATGATCTTATCAGTTGGGAATCTGGGAAGCATGTATGGTTGACCATCATAGCATCTGATCCTCATATAGGTGAAGGTGGGAAACTGCAAAAACAAACATCCATACTCGCACACCTTATCCCATGCCTCATCTGATACTCTCTTGTTCCTGAGATTTCTATCAAACTGACACATAAAATATCCAAAGAATGCATATTGGACTATTCTGAAATGCAGTCTGTTGGGTCTCAATGGTAGCTGGTCATGATATTCCCAAACTGGTATAAGTGAGCGATCACCCTTGGTAGAAAGACCTAGAAAGTGTCTAAGTGACGCTGCCAAATATACCAAATATGAATTCATGAAGAAGGTCATGGTGGTAGGAATTGCTGCAAGTTGTTTGCACAAGGCTTCACTGATGACTTCTCCTCATGAAATGTGATGAGACTGTCGTATGAACATGATAAACTGGTACATCCATGGCTCAAAGATATTGGAATGCTCAAGGCCCACCATCCTGCTGAGGAGGGTTATGGTGTCTCCAATCTCCCATTTGAAATCACAGCAGTACAACTTCGCCCACCTTGAGAAGGAGGCTCGTGGCTCTTGGATCCACCTATTGATGTGTCGCTTGCAATCTTTTTCCTTCTTCACATAATACTCCATTGCACTTTCTTTGGAGATTTCCATATAAATAAGTGCAGGAGGTATTATGAAAACCTTCTCAATTGTATCTGAATCGAGACAAATTATAGCTTCACCATCATCATTTTTGATGACTCTTGACTCTTTGTCAAAATGATGGGCACAGGCAACAATGAACTCAGGTTCTAGGGCAGCCATCAGGAAAGAAGATGCATGATGGATATGGCTGTCCAACAGCCACTGCAAGTTATTATCCTATGGATCTTCTACCCTCTTGATGAATTCTGACATATCAACATGCCCTATCTCTGTGTCTCTGATGAAATCCAAAGGAGAAGAAACCTGGGAAGGTGCAACCTCATTCTGGTATTTGTCATATTTGTATTTCATCTTCTTTGGAGTTGGAGATGCCGACAAATCTGACATTGATTGTGAACCTGGGATACTGTGATGAAGACTTAAAAGAGTTAAGGCAACATCATAGTCAGCTGCAAATATCATTCTTCCTTCACCAAATGGGTAAAACTTTGATCCTTGAACTTTACGATTTTGTGAGAGGAAGAGGGGAAATATGTAGAAATGGGAAAATCTTGACTTTGACCAATTTCGGATCTTGGGAGAATTTTCGCAAGTATACAAGTTGGAAAGGACATACATGCAATCGGGGTTTTAAAACCCGAATACAAGTACACTTGTAAATTCAAAAATGGAGAAATGGATGAAAAATGAGATTTTGACTTGCAGAAAATGACGGAAGTGGAAAGTACAGATATAGGGAACATGAATGGATAGAAATGGGAAAATCCGGGAAAGTCATTTTTATGAAAATGGGAAGAACTCTTCAACATGTAATCCAGTTTTCAAAACCTGAATTTGCAAGGGAGGGGTATTTCACACTTTTCAACTTGGAATTTTAACCAAAAATTGGTTAAATTCCTTAACCATAGGTGAAGAACAAGAATTTTTCAGCGAACTTGTAATCGGGACTAAAAATCCTGAATACAAGTAAAGAGGGAAATTTTTGGAAGAACAATGCAATTCAAAAATTGCATAGCAAGGGAAGAATTCTCTCACAAAAACCGATTTTTGGGGGAAGAACAACACATTCCAAAAATGCAACTAAGAAAGAAAACCAAGAGAGCAAGAAAATAACAAAATGAAGGAAAGAAAGGAAAGAGAACATACCTTTCTTCAAACTGAAAATGCCTCTTCAAGAAATGCAACCAATTCTTGGAAAGAAGAAGGAAAAACAATAATTAGAAGCAATCCACAATGCAAAAACCCTTGCCACGTTTTTGGGAAAAACGCCTTTTGCATAAAAATGTGGTAGCAAACCCCAAAGGAGTGGCATGAAAAGTTAATGAATCTTCTTTTATTCTCAATGCCTTAGCATAAGATGCAAAAAAGATTCATATTGTTGAAGATTCATGGTGTTAAACACTTCCAATATGCAACCAAAGGAATCACGTGGAGAAAAAAAAAATGTGGTATTCAATGTATCTTTGATGGATCATTAAATAGCTTAAATCTTATCCCAAACTCCACGCCTAGGTAGGATAGTTCAAAATGATTTAGAAGAATGCAACTTCATTAAGTTCTAATCCCCCAAAATGTTGCATTAAAGAAAAACATGATTGCTGATCTAGGGCGAAAAACCAGTCAATGCAACCTCCATTTGGCGTGAAAGGTGTCCAAGAATGCATGAAAATAGGATGCAAGCCAAAATACCTCCCTCCTCCAACAATTTCTCCCCAAAAATTGCCTTGAAATGGTCAAAAACTATTTTTCCTTGCATTTCGGGTTTCTTGGAATAAAAGACAAGTTCGATTTTGCACAAGGGAATGAAAATCGGGTTTTGGGGGGAGAATAACAAGTTTCAATTTCACTTTTTCCACTTACAAGCCAAAATCAAGATTTTTTGGACAAATGACAAGTTTTATTTTTACTTTTTCACTTGCCAAGCCAAAATTGGGTTTTTTTAGACAAATGACAAGTTTAAAATTGTCAAAAATGCACTTGCAAGGCAAAATCGGGTTTTTTGGAGAGGAATACAAGTTTTAATTACTTGTAAAAGGGAAATAAAATCCCTACAACAAGTTAGAAATACTTGTACATATGTAATGGGGATTTAAAATCCCTATTACACGTAAAAACCATTAAAGTAGGGGTTTTTAGACCAAACTGCAAGTTTACTTGTAATTGAGCCAAAAAATCCCTATTTTAACTAAACAAGACCAAAAAACAATAAAAAAGACAAAAACAACAAAGGGGAAATTTTAAAAAAATTGCAAGTAACATCTTTTAAATAAAAGTGCACATGTAATAAGCTAAAAATTTCCCTACAACAACCAAAACAATGAATATCATTAAAACTTGCAGTTTGAAGAAAATTCTCCACCTGCAGTCGAGATTTTAAAACCCGAAATTGAAGGAAAGATAGAGAAAACAAACCCAGAATTTGATGAAATTCAAAACGCAATTCGAGAATGGACTGAGGATTAAGCCAGTCCAACGATTAGTCAAAATTCTATCCTAGGAAGCATGCCATAAAGTAAAAAATTTCATTTTTTCACAAAAATTTCATGTAGTGGTCCTTCATTTTTGGAAACAAAAATGAGGACAACAAGTATACAATAATTCCTCCACTGACAGTAGACCAATTGATTGATGAGATACTTGTGGATAGAAACTTAAAGAATCTTCAAGCAAATTTTAACAATTTTGATGATGGTGACCAAAGAAAAGTAGAGGAAGTTGTAGTATTCTATTTACATAATTTTAGTAAGACATTTATTGAGTTAGAGAAGTCCATTCCTAAGGACCTGTATAGTATTATTGATGCTAGAATGGTTAATGCAAATAAAATGGATAGAGACATGAAAGAAAGAGAACTTGTAAATATTTGTACATGTATAACCCATGATGAAGTTAACCGATTGATTGAGGAAACCAATAAAAGGAATTCCGAAGCAAAAAAAACAAAAACAAATTGATGATTGGCAATGTTGAGGAGGTCAAAAGGGAGACAGAGGAAATTTGAAAGAAGATGATTCAAAATGATCCTTTGTACAAGGATGCCTTCAAATCATCTCAACCGAAAGACAAGCTAGGTGATTCCAAAAGTGAGAAGGTTGAAACTCAACCCGAGGATCAACCGGATGACCAAGGTAACACCACAGTTGATGTTGAGATCGGTGACAATATTTTGGTGACCGAAAACACTGCAACCCCTGTACAAACTAATATTGGAGATAAGGGTGAGCAGAAGGATGTTGAGTTATTTAAGGTGGAGAAAGGCAAAGGAACAACTGATCTGGCAATTGCCACTCCTCTGGTAATAGGAATTTCACCACAAATCAACCTTGATGGATCAGTTGACCTTAGCAAGCTTTCTCCTATAGAGAATCTTATGTTTTCTGTTGTAGTCCAAGCTCAGGCCAACCAAGAATCGGTGAAGTCATAAATTGAGGATAAAAAATTAATTTTGATGTCTATTGATGTTTTGCAAAAGGTGGCTACAAATGTACAAGTAGATTCAAAAGACAACCCCTCCGGTAAATTGATTCAATTAATTAATAATGTGAATTTAACAGTTTTGATTCTTTGGAGAAGACGGCTACTCAAAAGGTTTTGGATAGATTTAAGGAAGTTAGGAAGCAGACATTTTTGAAGATGATTGGGGATGATAGGGTGACATTGAACAAGAGAATGCAGACCATTTCTAACACATTGTCGGAAGTCGGTAAACTATACAAATCATGTCTCATTTTGCCCAAGTTCATTATTAATATTGATAAGCAAATAAATGACTATCAAGGCAAGTTGGCAAGTATTCATAATCATTTGATCCCAATGTAACTCTAACCAAGAGTGTTGAAGGACAGATCATAGCCTTGAATGATCAAATCTCCAGTTTTCAAGCTAATAAGGAGAAAATTTTGAGGAGAGTGGGTGAGCTCCAGAACTTGATTACTGTCCGGATTGCTACCTTGTTGAGCAATAAGGCAGATTGTATGAAGGAAATGGCCCGACCTGTACCATAAGACCTGAGAGAGCTAGAGATTCATGCCACAATATTTAATGCATTCATTACAATTTTGGATAACCTTAAGAGTGGGTGGGAGACTCACTTGTGATTTTTGTAGAATACTTATGCTAATTTATTTAAATATTTATAAACTATTCATTTGTGTATCAATTGCATCCCATCTTTGGCATTGTTGTCAAAGGGGGAGAGATGAGGTGAAAAATGTATATAGAGTGTATAGTCAGTTCGGTGATACAAAATATTGATCTAAGGGGGAGTCTCAGAATTCTTTTATTCTTTCCTACACTGAACAGGTTTCTTTCACAGGTTTCAATATTTAGCCATTTTTCACAAGCGTTGCCATCAATGCCAAAGGGGGAGATTGTTGGCAATTGACACTCATCCGGTGACTTCGGGTGACTTACAATGATTTATTATTTGTTTAGGGTTGTCATTGATGACAACTCTTCGTGGTGATTCGATCTGGTGATCATGATTTATCGTATCCAAAAGTTGGTGTTAAGTGGTAGACAGATAACGAGTGAAACAGGGCAAAACAAGGTATTTTGGTAACGTGCTAGTCCAGAATGATTTCCTATGTTTGCGGTATTTTTGGTGATTGTTTTTGTGATCTCGATGTTTGGAAAGACCTCTGTGAAGCATGTGGTTATAATATTTTGGTCTGGTGCTATGTGTTATTCGAGATTGATGTCGACCTTGAGCTACACTTTACATCTCTTGAAGTCGACGTGAAGAAGATTGTTTTTGTGGTAAGACCAGATATGTAAGATTGGTGTGGCGATTGATTTTCAAAGATGATATATGTGTGATGATCAGTTTTGGTGCAATTCAACACAGTTTCATGTGCGCACTATGCTATCATATCAATGGGTAGCTGACTGAGACCAGAATAGGGTATTCAGTACAACAGAGACAATCAGTGATTCTGAGCTTAATCGAAACTCATTTTTGCATAGTCAGATACCATTTAAGAGTTTATTTCATTGTACATTCCTATTGTAATCAAATTGTAAGTCAATGAGACTTTCTTGAGGGTTGTAGCCCTCCGGGAAATTGTAATTAAGCAGTGAGCTCTAGGCAGTGAGCTTGAATGCAAATGCATTCCCCATCTATGTAATATTTATGTACTCCTAGCCATAGTATATGAATATTGTGGGTTCCAGCCCCACCGTGGTTTTCCCCTTTTTGGGTTTCCACATAAAAATTCTAGTGTTTTGGATTTGTGCTCTTATTGTTGCATGTTTATGTTCATATCTATTATGCATTGTTAATCGATGGATAAAGAATAAGTTTGTGGTTTTAACTTTTGGTAGATCACTAATCAACCCCCCCTCTCAGTGATCTCTGATTCTAACAATTACAACGACATAGTTATTCAATGTTCCTTCTTCATAGGTGATCTATTACTTTATGAGAATCAACACAACGTGAATTCTTTGCCGAAAGAAAAAAGGAAATTTTAGTTTGAATAGGATTGGACCATATATCATCAGTAAAGTCTATAGATTAGGTGCTTACAAAATAGTGGATATAGAAGGTACGCCTCTTAAGGAACCCATAAATGCTATGCATCTTCATAGATATTATGCTTAGATGTCCTTCTCTTCTATTTATTTTTATTTTAATTGTATGATATGTTAACATGTCTTCATTAAAGAATATGGTATTAAATTATTTGTATTGCTTTGTTCTTGACAAACACATTTTAGTTTTGGTTGTCTTGAATCCATTGTGTGGATTCTTAGGAATTTACATTTTTGTTATGCTGGTTAATCATGCAATTTTATTTATGTATTGTGTTAAGTTACATCATGTTGTGTTTAATTAAGACCTTAATTAGATCACATTAGTCACTTAGTTTAACATAAATACATTACATCAGTATTTGTAGTATTTAAATAAACACTTAGTTGTTTAATTAAATCACACATGTATCAGTTTTAACCATGGAAGTATTGAGTAATCAAGCACGTGAGAATTAAAATTAGACGTACATGTACATTTTCCAAATTTGTTACTTTTAATCAAAGCAATATAACACGTTATTTTGCAATTAAAGGAACATATTTGAGACAAAAGATCATTATATATATTGTCATACACCTATGAGACCACTACGACAAGGACCAGAGGGTTTGAGTAGCCACCATCCATAGGGGTCGTGATATAGAGGCCACATTTTGCATCTAGTGGCCGACATGCATATGATGTACCTAAAACTTATATATTTCCATGTATTTCTTATGAATTTTTTCTCATATCCTCTAGGATTCCTTGGTGGGGAGTTACATCTAGTATCAAAACCCATGTTGCAACACTTGGATCTATTGTTATGTTGTTGCCCATGAATTTGATGATGTTTGTGCATAAATGTGCAAGTGTTGCATTCTGAGCTACTCGTTAACTTGTTGTAAGAGTGCCTTGTGTGGCGATTTCAAGAATTTAGGATGAATCAAACTGGGTAGCTTGTGGTGGAGGAAGAGTCCCTCCTAGATTGTTTGTACCTCTCAGGGATGGATAGATATTCCTGTAGGAGAGGTCTTGAGTGGTCTAAGGATTAGTTTTTGGTGTGTTGTTATGTGAGAGCTTGTCGAATTTTGTGTGGTTGTGTGTGTGGGTACTCTTGGTGATAGTTGATTTGTTACCTCGTTTGATATAGCATAATATTGAAGAGTGTATGTTATTTAGTGTTTATATGAACCCCATGTGTGTTGAGGAGTTCCTATAAAGTGATTATTTCTTAGATGATTGATTCTTATTTTTATTGGGTGTATGGTGACCTTCGAGTAGCCCTATTGCTTTTTCCCTTAGTGGGATGGTGTGTTTGGCTACTTGTGAATTAGAATTGGGTGTTAATGCTTGGCTCCTAATTGAGAATTTCTTACCGTATTGTGGTGCAAGTTTTGTACTCCCTATGATAGAAATAGAATTGATTCATGTTTACAAAAAGTTGACATTGTTATGTTTGCATTGGAATGCAATGTGTATCAATTTTAGAAATATGGCATCATTATATTTGTAAGATCAATGAATATAAGCGAAGGTTGTGCAAATCATCATAGTATATTGATTGGGTTAAGGACCCACGTCTCCAATTTGTATTTTTTATTGCATGTATATTAGTATCAAAGTGACTTAATTTCCTTGTGGCATCATGAAGATCATTCAATTCATCTTCATTTTGTTTATTGTGAATTGTGAGCCACGGTATTATGTTGTGCTTACCTTGTGTAGTGTACTGTAAAGTATTTTTATCAAGAACTCAATATCATTTTCCATGATAGCCATTACCTTTGTGTGAAAGCTCCTATGTGACCCACACAAGTCACCATTGTGTATTTCTTTATTTAAATATCTTGTGCGGGAAATGATGATGGACCTTGTGTTTCAAATATGATGTTAAAATGGATCTTGTGTTAGGCCCTTGTGAATGTCATTACCCTATGAAAGTGACATTTTAAGTGAACCTTGTGTATGCATTGAGTGTATCCATTGTTTGTGAGGTGTTGTATCTCTCCCTTGCATATATGCCTTCTTGCATTAAGAAATAACTGCATGTATTCTTGCTTAAGGAAAAGATTGCATTGCATTAAAAATAGTAAATGGCTGGAAGTAGAAATGATGATTGCATATGTTGTTGCATAAAATTTTCTTAAGAATGAAGTGTAGAACGATTCAATTATTTGTTGTATTTGAGTACATTCTCAAATGCATCCTAGATATTGTATCCTTGGGTGTCATGCAACAATTACTCCTATATATATGGGTGATATTAGTCACTTTGTTATCTGGATTTGTTTCACGATTGATGATTTATTGTGTTTGTTGATGAATTGTTTCATGTTTTGTATGGGCTAGCAATGAATTTTTTAACTTTCTTATGCTTGGATTGGTCACCAAATTTCTCTCTCTATCTATTTTGTGATGCCTGTCACACCCGATTTATTGTTGAAATTGTCAATAATTCATGATTTGATGTTGAATGTGATAACTCTCATACGTGGATTTTCTCTTCCCAAATCTTCTAGTGGCTATTTTGAATGTTTGTCATGGTTGACCCTATTTTGTGTTAAGTGTTTTTTCTAGCATGTTCATTACAAACCTCCAATAGTGCGTACAAGGGAGAGCAACAAGATAAATGTACTATATGTGATTGTTGGTTAAATAGAACTGTGCTTAAATAGAAGAATTAAAAGATATTTTCCATGATAAAATGTGAATGTACCTACTTCAATTATATGAAATTGTTAAGAGACATATGATTGATCATATGTAAATTGCATAATGTGTAATTAGATGAATTATAACTAATATTAGATTCCTTATCCTCAATTAATGTTTATGTTTGCCTTGTGTAATATTGTTAAGTATGGATGCCTGTGTTAGATTCTAGATCAACAATGTATTGAATGTTGTAAATTGTGTTTGATTCCTATCCTTTCTTATATAGTTGAGGACATGTTGTACCTAGTGCTTGGTTCTCCTGGCGTGGTTGTTGAGGTGCTTCATGCACCATTGATCTTGTTATTGTATTGTATGTGGATACTCATCATGTCACTTTTGATGCAAAGTCACTAACTACATGTATGGCTAACATAGTGTGGGGACAAGAAGTGCCCTTAGTTAGTGCCTTGGCACTTAATGACTATGCATATGTATTCATCCTTTTGTGAGACTTCTTGTTGATAATTGGTGTGAGTTGAGGAGTTGTCATGAATGGTTTGTGTTGTTTGTAGCCTATGGATAGAGGAGGATGTAGATTTGTTGAGTGGAATCGGATATCTTGATGATGGTTGTGGTTGTGAGTGCAGGGCGATGACCCTCATGAAGAATACAATGTCACCTCCTTTAGTGTGAAATGATGAGCTTAAATCATGATACTTTTAATTATATTTTTGGCTTAAAAACTTTTAATATTTTGTGAACTAATGTGCATGATGTCAGATCTTATACACGTATGTTTACTCCTTTATACTCTTATATTTTGCTAATTAGAAAGTATATTAGAAGTAACACTTTGTGATTAAATGTTTTACTTTTAATGATTATTATGGATGAATGGTTGAATATTTAGGATGGTTATCATTGTATTCTGTTCTATTTCTTGGATACATTTCCAAATGTGTTTGAAATTATTTAATAAACAAGGAGTTATGAATTCCAAATTAGCCTATGTGTGAATGATGGTCACTCTTAATCGCTCCAACTAGAAAGATACTCATGATTTCCTTCGAGTTTGTTTCATCGGTTGTTTCCTTGAACTTCAACTCCCATTTAAAGTCATTAAGTGTAGTGTAAAGTTTTATTTAGTTAAGTATTTAGTCGTTACTCTGTTTAAGCGGGTAACTTTGTATTTGAATTCAAATTAAGGATATGTATAAATATCCCATCACTTTCAGCAAAAAGCTAGTTAGATAGTCAGGAAGTTATCGAACAATTTACAATCTTGCATTTCTAATCTTCAAACTTGTTTTACTTCATCTTGGAAGTTATTTCAATGAAAGTTTGAAGTTGATCTAAGAATATCTAAGTTACAGATCCCACCAGAGGAAGAGAAAGGTCCGCTCAACCGAAGGAGGTGATCTTTGTTTGATTTTATCTCTATTTCAGTTATGTGCGTTGATTCTATTACATTTCATTTTGTTCATTTATGATAGTTGTAGGAAGTTCAAAATTGATTGCAAAAATTGTACTTGTTTATTTTTATGCAGTAGCACTTTGATAAATGAATGCAATGTTAAAAAACTCAGTTTAATGGTTTTGCTTAATTTCATTCATTAATGCATTTTTCTTTCATAGAAATTATTAATAACGATGGTAATTGGAACCAATATTAGGATAAAGACTCTATTGGACTTGCTCATGGAATCTAGTTTGTTTTAAAGTTTATTAGAGTAGATCTTGAATTCTGCAAGTGTAAAATAGATTTTGTTTTCTTGTAAGTGAAATAGATTTACTTTTCCAACACATAAAATAGGAATTGAATTTGTAGGAAATTAAGATATGTTTTACTCTTAAATAGATAATTCCATGAATGAGTCTTGATCGTGTCCTGTTTAAACTCTTGTCATAAATACCAGAATATTCCTTAAGATAGTTCTAGTCTTTTTAATTTATTTCGTAGAATATCTTTAGCATAAAATTCAACCTTAGAAAAGAGTTCTAGAGAGATCCTAGTGGAGCATGACCAAACCAAAGTCACTATTTTATAGAGCAAGAACCCCCAACCTTAATATAAATACCTATCGCAAACAGCTTTAAGACACACTTGATTTGATATTGAAGAAAATTAAATGGTGCGACTTGTGATATCAACGACCTCACCCACCACGAAATCTTGATAAAGATGTGTTGAGTAATCCCTAATGTGGATATAGTTGAACAATTGACAATAAGAAAATCTTGTTAACTCACGTACCCTATATTTTATTGCAATCATGTGACCCTTCTTGTGGATTTTTTGGGTTGTTCAACCACCATAGTGTGGGTGATCCTTGTTGTAAAAGGTTATTTATTATGTTCGTGCCTCTAAGTACCCTTGTGTCAGTGCCTTTCAGCCTTTTGGGATGATATTTCCCCATTATTTTGGGTTATAGCCCTAAACATTTTGAAAACCTTGGGTCTAAGGAGAGATTGTGGAAGGTGTCATTTTGTGCTTGATTGCCTCATGATGGGGCACAAATTGCTCGAGTTTGTGTTTTTTACATTAGAGTTGGTGGCTAGATGAGTATCCTAGCACCATGATATGGCTTGTGTTGGTTTTTGTGAGTTGTTGATGCTCATTGGACTGTGCAACAAGTCTAGTTCTATGTGGCAATGTGATTGGTAAGAGAGAGTTTTGTGTTGTGATCTAGACTCATGGGTGAGTCAAATGGTCATTTTTGTATGCTTGATGTGTTCATTGGATTATGTACTAATTGTGCCTTATTCTTGATTGTAGGCTTCTAGGAGTAAACCTAGCCCTAGGGGGAGGATGTAATGCCCCTTCCGTCTACTTTTGCATCTCTTGCAGTTTGGATGTATATCATTTTTAGTGCTTTTATCTTGTTTGGGATACTTCATCATTGTAGTATGTGATTTTGAGTATTTATCTTTTGCTTGATTTTGGTATATGTTTGTGATCGTTCTAGACCAATGATGTGTTCCATTGCTTCATGGTGATTTGATTATGTTTTTACATTGAGATGCATGCCTTCTTCCTTGTGCTTGGTTGTGAGAACCATTGCATGACTAATTTGGATACTTGACTCATTGGGTTGTTGTTATGTTGTAATATAGTCTCATTGTACCTTTAATGATGGAAATAGACTAATGCCATGATTTGGTATTATCCTATGTGAGATGCTGACATAAATACTAAAATGATTAGAATGAGATATCATGTTACTAATGATGCTATGATGTTGACCTCATCCGAGGAATATTTATATGTTCATTGATATAGAGAAATAATATTCATGATGGTGTTTAATGGATTTAATTAGATGAAATTATTATTATGGAGTTTAATTGACAATTAGATGTGAAAGAGATGAATCGAATCATTCAAACATATGAGAATGCATACGATGTTAAAATCCCCTACAATGATATATATGTATATGTATGTGTATGTCTGTGTGTCTATATGCATATACATATATATATATATATATATGTGCATATATTATACATATACATATGCATACACGTATGCATACATATCCATATGCATATGCGCATATGGATATGTATACATATGCATATGCATATATGTACATATACATATGAACACACACACACACATATGTATATGTGTGTGTGTGTACATGTACATGTATATGTATACGTGTACGCGTGTGTGTATATATATACATATATATACATACACACGTACACGTATACACACACACGTACACGTATACATATACATATACATGTACATATACATATACATATTTATACATACATATATATGTATATGTATATGTATATGTATATGTATATGCATATAAATGTATGTATATATATGTATATGTATATGTATGTATATGTGTGTGTGTGTGTGCATATGTATATGTATACATACATATGTACATATGTACATATACATATGTATATGTTATACATATGTATATGTACATATGTACATATGTATGTATACATATACATATGTATATGTATACATATACACATATGTACATATACATATGTATATGTATACATGTATGTATATGTACATATGTATGTATATATATGTATATATATACTACAAACACACACACATATACATATATATATGTATACATATGCATATACATATGCGTATATGTGTATCCATATGTATACATATGCATATATGTATATGTATACATATGCATATGCATATAGACACACAGACATACACATATATATATACATATATATCATTGTAGGGGATTTTAACATCGTATGCATTCTCATATGTTTGAATGATTCGATTCATCCCTTTCACATCTAATTGTCAATTAAACTCCATAATAATAATTTATACATATATGTGTGTGTGGGGGGGGGGGGGAGGGGGCACACACACACACACACATGTATGTGTATGTTTATGCATGCATGCATGTGTATGCATATGTATATATACATACTGTATATGGTGAAAATGGATAACAATAATAACAATATTGAAAGGCTAAATGAATTCAACCACAAAACCCTAGCCTAACAACAACAAAGATCCACCATAACATATGAAGATTACCTAAGACAATGCAAATCAAATGAAATCACAAAGATTATACCATCACATGTCCAATAGGGTTTGGATCTCCATTCTTCCTATCTCCATTGATCTTGCTTGATATATTTGCTCTCAGATTTTATGTGCACAAGAGCTCAACAAAGAACGGAATGTGGTTGCAAGTAGGATCGTAGTGTAGTCAATTGCATAAAATTCATTAGGATGCATAGAATGATTAGGATGAATGATTAGGGTTTGATAATGAAGGAAGCATCTCCTTATATAGAAGACACTATAAGAAATGGAGGGATAAGATTGAGAGGTGTAAAAGGAGGTCGGCTATGATTAGAGGGTAGGTAAAAGAAATAATAAAATAATGAAAGGGGTAGGTAGTGTATGAATTAAGAGATGAATGACATGTGTCATAGGTAGAAAAGGTTAATGAATTAATTAAATAAATAAAGATTTATTTAATTAATAGAGGAAGTGAGATCAATTAAATAAATAAAAATATTTATTTAATTAGACATGACAATTTTGGGTGTCTACATTTTGCCCCTCTTTGAGACAATGCGTCTTGTCGCGTTGTTTCAAAGAAGATAAGATGAACTAATACAGAGTTGCCCCAGGATGGGAATGATATGCCCCCTCGAGAGATTGGATAAAAATGTCTGAAAAGATTGCAGACAAGCTCTCGATAAGAAAGAAAGGCTAGAATGGACTGACCGAATAAAGTGACAGAGTCACGGGATAATGAAGACTGACTCGGGAAACGAGGGCTAGGGGTAGGGTAGGCTATAAGATAGACCACGGGGGAAAATACATCCTCATTGTCATCTACACATCCACGAGAGTAGATTGCAGAGCGAAAATAGAGCAGCAGCAGTCAGCAGCGATGGCCTTCATTCATAGATTCGACCGCGTTCGTCGATTCCAGAGGCCAGCAGAGGCAGGAGAGCCGATGAGTACCACCAAACCTCCTCGTACTTTGATGCATTTAATTTTGTCATTAATGCATGGTAGGTAGAGCAATAAATGCACTTAGACTAGGGTCAAAAAAATGTCCAAAAATGTTCAGGCGCCTCTGCATTGGTGCCAGGCGCGTCTGTGCTCGCGAGGCACATTTGTGTTTGTGCCAGCGCATCTGCGTTTGAAACCGCGTCTATGCCAAATGCAACCGCGTTTGTGATGGTTAGTCGCGTTTGTGCCAAGAAGGCATGTTTGTGTCGTCCAGGCGCGTCTGTGCAGAGCATAGGCACGTCTATGTTTGTCAGGTGCATCTGTGTTTTTCAGGCACGTCTGTGCAATCTTTAAGCGCGTTTATGTCAGGTAAGCGCGTTTGTGTTTAAAAAAGTGTGAAGTTGCATCTTCTAGGTCAAATCGACAGTTCTGTGATGAACATACGTTGTCGATTGGATAAGCTGCTGAGAGGATACACTCAAGCAGGTCCTCTAGGAAGACTAGGATAGATCAAGGCACTTTGTGATGAACAGTGAGTACCAAGATAGAGTACTTTGTGATGAATAGGGAGTACTAAAATATGAGCAGCACTTTGTGATGAACAGGGAGTGCAAATGTGAGTAACACTTTGTGATGAATAGTGAGTGTCACACACGTAGTACTTTGTGATGAACAGGGAGTACCACTAGGATAGAAGCAACACTTTGTGATGAACAGGGAGTGTCACTAAGATAGATAGCCATATGCATTTAGATAAAAAGTAGCATTTTGTGATGAACAGTGAATGCCACTATGACTGACATGAGTGATTTGCTTGACTGCAGGAGTATTTGTCGATCCTGGAGTCACGGGAGAGATTCCCGTCGACTCAGAGGTTGCGACCTGAGCTGACCTTCGAGGACCGAGCAGCTATTGAGGAGATGGGATTGAGATATGTTCTGTATGTGCCTGAGTTTCGGGCGAACATGGGACTGTTGACTGCGCTGGCGGAGAGATGGCACTCCAAGACCTGTACTTTTCATTTGTTGATGGGTGAGATGACAGTCACCCTTGAGGATGTATATAGGATACTGAGGATACCGATTAATGGGGAGCTGATCCCATACAATCGAGATGGAGACAAGGAGGCCCTTAGATGAGTATTCCAGGACCCAGGACTAGAGATGAGGGCAGGACATGTGGCGTGGGACACTATGACAACCACAGGGCTAGCGCTGCCAGCAGTGGTAGGAGGAGCGATCAGTGGGTTCCTGTGTCCAAATAGGGTGACATGGGGGTTGGCTGTGGGTTGGGGAGGAGCACTGGAGACACTGGTGATGCAACACACCAAATATGCTTGGGGACAGTGTGTGCTGGCACACCTCTACTATGAGCTGCATCAGTTCGTATACCATGGATCAGTGGGATTGGGCTGCGGGGTGACATTGCTGCAGGTATGGGCTTATGAGCATCTGCCAGTGACGAGGTCGATACACTTAAGAGGCAGGGGACATGGACGCAGCTTTGTGCACTTGTATGATATGATCACGTCGCAGCCACAGATTGGCAGGTTGGAGCACTGGCGGCGGGTGATAGATAATATTGATGTGGTCATATGGAGGCCATATCTGGGATGCGAGCAGTGGGAGGACGATGTAGTTGAGCTTCCTTACACCTTCCAGAGCAGGTATCTGATTGGGCGGACGCCTTATGTGCTGGAGAGGCAGCTAGTGGATAGGGTTGGTAGGCAATTTGGCAGAATCCAGAGGATGCCACGGGGCTCAGGCATGTATGCACGGACTGTCAGAGATCAGGCACAGTTTGGGCCCTTGTTGTCATATGATCAGGCAGTTACACAGCTGGTAGAGTTGATGCCCCTACCCTGGGACATGTGGCCAGAGATTGAGGATGCTGAGTACACAGCATACTGGGCAGAACATCCATTCCCACGCCTGACGGATCTGAGAGAGCCATTGGATGGAGATGGGGGTGGGGATGATGATGATGGTGGAGGTGATGGGGGCAGAGGCCGACGGAGGAGGAGGGGAGCAGTTGGAGAGAGGAGGGTTTCACCTCGGAGGGAGGGTGGAGAGGAGAGACAGGCTCGGGTGGTGAGGGGTCACGGTGGATTGCCGCTACAGGTGCCAGCAGCATAGGGTCCCAGATAGGTACAGGTACAGGGACAGGGATAGATATAGGGACAGGTACCAGTACAAGTATAGGCACAGGGGCAGGCACCCGTACAGGGGGAGCCACAGGCAGAGGCGGAGGGGGTTGACGCAGAGGAGGATGAGCTGATAGAGCTGAGGGAGATCTGCCAGGGCCAGGCAGATGAGATCCAGGAGTTGGAGAGGGAGAGGGATCAGCTCAGGAGGAGGCTCAGAGATACTGAGCGGGAGCAGGATTAGGCTATTCAGCGTTATACAGAGGTTGAGACAACACTTAGGGCGGGGAGACAGGCAGCAGAGGACACAGGGACAGGATATGCTTATGTCCTGTGGGCAGGGGAGGAGATTACCTACTGGCGGGATCTCTATTATGGTGCAATGCCAGCGGATCAGCGGGCGAGGAGCTTCCATAGACCGTCGCGTACAGCAACAGCTATGGGAGGGAGCCGGAGGAGACAGGCATCGAGTGGTGGGGTTATGGGTCCTCCACCACCAGATAGAGGGGACGGGCGGGATGATCCTGGGGCGGGTCCTTCAGGGGCTCAGATTCTGTCGAGGCCAGGCGGCTCCGAGGGAGGGAGTTCATCATAGCCATAGAGGGCTCCCTATGTATCAGTATTGTACCATTTTTGTATTGTAGACACCTGCGGGTGCTTTTGTAGCCATATGATTTTGACATCATTGTATCATGACACTTTATGATTATATATATGAGATGATTCATTTTTGAGGCAGCTATATGCATGTGTACCTATATGATGAGATGTTCTTATGTGATGTTTGTTTTATGTTATGGATGCAAATATGTATATGATGTAATGCAGTATTTTTGTTCTTTTATGTCATATATGTATGCATGATGCAAATGTGAATGTATGTAATGCAGATGAATATGATAATGCAAATGCAAATTGTGCTAACATGTGTTGTGTGCAGGATGTGATGCAATTGTGATATTTATATGTATGTATGAAATGCTAACATGTGATAATGCAGGTGCAACATGAAATGCAAATGTTTTTGGTGTGTCATTATACTCAGTCATGTGATAGCAGGCTACGCGGACTCGAGAAGGATGATGGAAGTCAATCAAGAAATGGGGATGGAAGACAAAAGATATGAAAGTGAAAGAACTTCTTGTGCGTTATCATCATTGAGCTTTATTATGGCAAGTAGGCTATGACAATCGAGCCATATGTTTGACCTAGAAAGTCATTGTACCTGTTTGCATGGAGATAAGACAGTCACAAACAAGGAATGCCCTAGTTCATACTAGACTCACAGTGTCCTCATATCCTTGGACAAGTCATAGCATTACTAAAAGACAATCCACAGACAGCAAATACAAATAGGTGACGATACCCCATCCTCGCCTTTCTAGTCAAAGACATCCTGGAGATAGAATCTCTAGTCAAAGACATCCCGGAAAAGCTAAAAGACATGTCACCAAGAGATAAAATCAAAAGAAAACCAAGACTCGACACCAACATCCATTGTAGTCCTCAAGTTTAGTGTCTCTTGTCACTTGTATAAGTCTTATTTGATTGTGGTCACAATGTTTACTTTCACAGAAAGGATAGATAACACTGAACCATATGTTGTCTGAGTCTGCTGAAAGATTTGATTTGCTGAAGCCCATTGTTGCTATTGTGTCTCATCTGAAACTGACTGAATCCATGAAACTGATACTTTATTGCAGAGAAGATGAAACTTTATTGCGGATCTGTGATGCAAATGTTGCTTTATTGCGGATTATGCGCGGATAGACTGAAGGAAGCTGGAAGAAACTGTACTCCTCGAAACATGTGATATTCTCAGTTCCACACCCATCACTAGATGTAGGATTTGCCTTAGCCACAGATAGGATCTGATTTATTATGAATGGAAAGGGGTGAAAAGGGAGGTTTATTATGAATGGCTAACCAATCTTGGGTAGATCAATAACAAGCCATGATGGGAATGGGTAAGTTTATTATGAAGGAATAGGTTGTGAGTGTGTGCAAAGTGAAAGCATGGAAGTGAATCCTGAAGGAGGGAGGAGCAATGTCTCTACGCATGGCGCTGGTGACCCAGTTTTCACCATGGTACTTGCCCAGGGCGCCACCGAAGTGGTTTTCACCGTTGGACTAAATTATTTCTCTTTACTTTTTTTGATTTTTCAATGTTTTTTGTGTCACAAGGCACCTGTTTGCCAGGTTTTCACCAAGTAACGATTTTTTTGTTTTATAATTTTTTTGTTGTATTTTTTAAATTTTTAATTTTTTTGTATTTTTTGAATTAGGATACTCTGAAGAGCTATGTGTAAAACCTGCGAAGGTGCATGTTGTTGATAGGATCCTCCAAAGGTTCACCTTCTGTAGTTGAGAGCTGATATGCCCCAGATCCATATGCTGCTATAACGATGTAAGGACCAAGCCAATTTGGTTAAAACTTGCCCTTCTTCTCTCTGTCTTGCTGATTTTTAGGATTTTCTCTGAGAACTAAGTCACCTACCTCAAATGTGTGAGGCTTTACCTTGTGATTGTAGTTGCATTGTTCCTTGACTGAATGATGTGTAGCTTGATTGAATGTCTTCCTCGATGAAGGAACTGAGATAGAATTACTAGTGTGTGGACTACACGGGCCCCGTATGCGTGTCACCTGAAGAAGTTTGGGCATCCCTGATAACAAAGTCCTTCAAGGAAGCTCCATTAAAGGTCCATGATGTATCACCAGAAGGGAAAGGATGTGTGGAACAAGTAGATGAGTGATGAAGGCTTATGATTGTGAAAAGAAGTGAAAGTAGGATAGCATGATGGAGACTTAGGATCAACAAGTAATCTTTTTGACTTGCAATTGTAGAATTTTTTCCCCCAGTTATTTTGATATTAGGGGAGATCAACTCTTGCTCTTTTTCTTTCATTGGATTTTTATCCTTGACCTTGATTTTTGCAGAGTCCAATAGCTTTTGATTTTGATTTGGACTAAAGGACTTTTCTTTATTTTTGAATTTTAGATTTTTCCTTTCAAAGTTTGATTTTTGATCCCCAATGAGTAAGGGCTTTTGCAATTCTTGTTGATCCAAGTCTAGAAGTGGAGTGGAAATGGAATGAGTGGATGATATGGTAAGGCTATGTGAGTTATCAAGAGGGCTGGTGATATGCTCAATAGATTCTTCACCGGAACCACTCTTAGGACTATTGATATCAAGTGTTGCTTGCACCATTGGAGGAGATTTGCATTCAGACTCAGTAGCCACAACACTAGGTGGTTCACACCCAATTCCTTGTAAACTGTTTATAGATTGTTCTTGTCGACTGAATGTCTTAGGAGATAGTGGGAGTTGGTCAACATGAAATATATACTCACCACATCCTAGGTCTTTAACCTTGAATTTTTCTTTTAGCTCTGCTTGTTTGGATGTAGAAGCTTTCAAGGATTCTGGATCCACATATGCTGATGAAGGAATAGCTTCTCGATTGGCTGGAATTGTTATTTCTGATCTAGGTCGCATATTGTTGCAATATATGAATGGATTTGGGTCAGCTTTGATGGTCACTTCAACTCCATTGTTAGGAAACTTGATACATCGATGATATGTAGATGGGACTGCGCTCATCTCATGAATCCATGGACGTCCTAGCAATATGTTATATGTGAGATCTAGATCAAGTACTTGACAAACCACATCCTTTGTAAGTAGCCCAACTCTGAGAGGTAAGGTGACTGTGCCCTTGGATGAACGCTCTTCATCGTCATATGCCTTGATGGTGATTTTGTTTGTAGAATTCACAGCTTTATCAGAATATCCCAATTGTTTAATTGTGCTCAATGTACAAATGTTTAGACTTGCTCCTCCATCTATCAGGACTCGTTTGATTCTATGTTTGTGTATGAAGGCTTCAATGTGTAATGGTGCATTATGTGGCTGACTTACAGAGGCATCATCGGCTTCTGTGAAAGTAAGGGAATGTGGAACGGAAAGGTATCCCACCATGGCTTGAAACTGGTCCATGTTCAGATCAGTAGGAACGACAGTTTCTCTCAAGATTTTGTCAAGAATGGATTTATGTGCGGGGGATATGCGTAGGAGCTCAAGAATGGAGATGAGTGCGGGTGTCTTCCCTAATTGTTCTACAAGGTCATACTCAGGTTTGGTTGATGAGGAAGTGGTGTTCTTAGTTGGAGCACCTTGCAAAGTGATTTTACCTCGACGGGTTGTAACATGACATTCAGAGGCAGGTTCGGAAGAAGATCCAACACCTTTTAAGACAATCCTGGGTCTCTGAGTAGAATTCTCAGACGCTTTGTCCTTGATGATAATGGTAGAGACATAATTGTCCATCGAGATGTGATTGATGGTTGAATCATAGTTGTAAGATGCTCTGGTATAGTTGGTTTGATCCTCTTTGGCTTTAGCTTTTCCCTTGTCATGCTTTGGGAATGGTTCCTTAAACATCTCATGTTCTTGATTAGACGAATGTCCCTCAATCTCAATGTCACCTCTATCAATGAGATCTTGTATGATGTTCTTCAGTCGATGATAATTTCCTGTCTTATGACCCTTGCTCTTATGAAATTCACAATACTCATCATCATTCCACCAATTTGTTTTAACCTTTGGTTCATATGGAGGAAAATCTGGAATAGTGATTACCTTGTTTACCATAAGCTTTTTGAAAACTGACTCAAGTGGTTCTCCCAATGCGGTGTACTTCCTTCGTGATCTGGAAGTTGTTTGAGTATTCACTTGATTGTTTATAGAACTTGATCCCGAAAAGATGAATTTGGGTCGCACTATGTTGGCATCAACAACACCATCATTGACTGTGTTCTTGTTTTTATTCCAAAATCTTGGCTTGTCTTTTCCTTTAAAGTCATCTTTGTTTTCCTTGAATATCTTGATGACTCCTTGTTCAATTAGGACCTTTTCTGTCGCTAAGCCTTTTTCGATAACGTCCTTGAAGGTGGACAAACAAGCTTTTCTTAGATCATAGCCAATGTCTTTGTTAACATTCTGGGTGAACATTTCTACCCTTTGTTTTTGTGGAATTTCACAAGAGCATCTGCTGGCTAGATTTCTCCATCTTTGTAAAAATGATGCAAAAGACTCTCCCTCTTTTTGCTTGGTGTTGCACAAAGTAGTCACTGATATGTCTGTCTCTATGTTGTAGGAGAAATGTTGGATAAATGCCTCTGCTAGATCACCCCATGACTTAATTCCAGGTGGAAGTTGGGAGAACCATTCCATAGCTTGATCACCTAAGCTCTATGGGAATAATCTCATCAAATATGCCTCTAATGCTGCTATCTCAATACAAGCTATGAAAAACTGTCTTATGTGTGCCTTAGGATCCCCTTTTCCTCTATACTTATCAAATTTAGGCATCACAAAGTGTGTAGGAAAAGGAGGCATTGGAATGCTCTTGTCAAATGGATAAGGACATATGTCTCTCATTGTGTATGTTGGCTTTGGTGTATTTATGTCCTCCATT
The DNA here is from genome assembly GCF_030272615.1 of Cryptomeria japonica. Classification (NCBI taxonomy): domain Eukaryota; kingdom Viridiplantae; phylum Streptophyta; class Pinopsida; order Cupressales; family Cupressaceae; genus Cryptomeria; species Cryptomeria japonica. Next base: position 324,914,969 of record NC_081405.1, on the reverse strand, counting down.
TTCTTTTGTAAGTCCCTGATTCGTTGTTCCAAATTGCTCTTAGGTGGAGATCGACTTCTTGGACCATACCCCATGCTTGAGGCACCAATTGGAGGAGGAGCATGTTGCATATATGGATGATATTGATCATACACATGTTCATATGGAGGAGGTCTATAGTAATGTTGTGTATATGGACCACTTGGTATAGATTCATGTTGAGGAACACCATATCTATTTTGTGCATGTATACCATACTCTACAGGCATGTCATGTTCTAATGTGTTGCCCCCAAATTTGACACGGGGTTTCCTTGTGTCCAAATTTTGAGCATGCCTTTGAATATCCAATTGCTTTGGTGGTTGATCCTTAGCATTGGTATATGATTGAGCATATCTGTCTGCATAAGACTTCCATAACGGTCTACGAAGGTGAGTATCATATGCTTAACCATGTGTATGTGGGACCTCTGGTTTTTGAAGCAAAGCTGATGGTGATTCAGGTACCATATGTGGTCCTCTATTTCCTCCACTATTAGGTCTCCTTTGATCCATGTTGGAGTGAGGTTGTTGCAAAGGTCGATTTTCCATTATTTGAGACATGTCAAAATCATGAGGTATCTTGGCTCCACTTTGTGCCATCACTTGTAGGAAGTATTGTCTATCCCTCATTATTTCCTCAACCAATCGATTAAAATGAGGATTCATAATGGTGTCTTCCACATCTGCTGAATGTACGGAAAAGTTGTCCATATTGTCATTGTGTGTAGTATTATTGTTTGTAGTGTCCATGTTCTCAACATTTGGAATGTTTCTATAGGCATCCATGTTAGGTAATGTAGTATGATCAGAATTGAAAAAGATATCATTCTCAAACTCATAAGAACTCATGTTTGCAGACTCTTGAGCCTCTTTAGTTTCTCTCCTAGATTTTTGAAGACGAGTTTCAACCATGAACTAGGTATTGACCAAGATGTGTGAGACTAGATGAAAATGGAAAGACTATGGAAGAGTAAGAGTTGGATGGAATGTAAATGAATCTGAGGTGTACTTGCAATGTCCAAAGTGTAAGACCAAGTATGTATGTAGTAGAGTAGGTGTGGCTTCCAAAGAGAGGATAGTTTCTCTTGATGAGGTAAGTTGACCTTGACTCTAAGTAAGACCAAATGAGACCCAAAGGTAAGAAACCTTGATGAGGGACCACTTAGCAAAGTGTTGTTGTATGTAGTGTGTTGACAAAGTATAATGAGGACAAGCAAGTGACCTTTTGACTCAAGTTTAGACAATTGTGAATGTAAAGTGAGATGTGAAGCAATGATGGATTTTGTGAGACCCAAAGACACGTTGAATGCTAAATGAAACCTTGGAGAAATGACCTAGGAAGCTCAAGAATTCCGAAACTGACTGTGTTTGTTTGCTGGACTGTAACAGTTTTTCAATTCTGAATGCAGACACGTCTGTATACTTCACAGACGTGGTTTCTCGACACAGACGTGGCTCTATTTAACATAGACATGCTTCTGAGATTTTTTTTTTGCAAAGTGTAATGTTGATTTTGTGGACACTGACGCGTTTCTGCCCTTCACAGACGCGGTTATACAACACAGACGCTATTATGTCCGACACAGACGTGTTTCTGTAAAATTTGTGCAAATTTTTTTTTAATCTGTGAAGTCATTTTGTTGTGACCAAATCTGACTGTTTGACTGTTTTTTCGTGACAAGAGGACACAGTCTTGATGAAGACCCAATGTTTGCAAGTGTTTAGACTCAAAATGACTCTAAGAAAAGTGTGTTGTTTGATGTAAAAATGTTTTGCATACACTTGAAGACACAAAAGACACAATGTTTTGCTGTTTGATCTTGAATGTTTTGAATGTTTAAAATAAGTCAAACACAATTCTTATGGCTGGCTAAGACAATAGTTGTTGATCCCACATGGGGTTTTACCCCTGAGGCTACGCTATTCAGAGCGGATACTTAGATGCTTGACCTCACTGGCTCCACCCTCGGCACTCACTTCTCGGGTCAGCCAAGCATCAATCCCCACGAAAACTCCCCGTGGTGAACTTTGTATCTCTACTAAGAACCGTATGTGTGTGGGCCGCTACCAGAGGTCCGACCTCCTGCCTCAACAACTAGAAGGATTTGGGCTTCTAAAACAAAAAGGTGCTAGTAAGGGCATTCGCTCGTGTGGCCATACATGTGGCACTTTTAGCTCTGTAAATATAGAAGGCTCCCAACCGGTAGGGGTTACGCCCTACAAATGATCAAATAAATTTGATCAAATGGGTTTATGGGGAGACATAGTGTCGGTATGAACTAATCAGCACACGTTATCCATAGTTTTCACCATGAATACATTTGTTTATAGTGGTTCGGAAGAGGTGGGTTTTCCTCGTTACCACTTGGGTCGTTCTCTTCTCACTAGTAGTCCTAATGACCACACGGGAAGACAGACCCTCTAAAGATTAAACAAAAAGAGTCTATTTCTCAAGACACAAAAGACAATGATTCAATTTTAGTGCACCAATTGAAGGGTTTGCTAGTCTATGAAAACAAGGCACTCAATAAAAATCCAAAAACCCTTGTCAAGGACCTGCAACAAAGAGTTGTTAATAGTTTGGATTGTTTCAAATGATTACCCCTTCCTGCAAGCACACAAGTTAGGTAAATTTTAGACCCAAAAGACTTTGTGAAAATAGGGGCCTTCAACCAAACGATCTAGCTTTCAAGACAAGCTGCACCAATTTTGTTAGCTAGATCTGAAAATGTTAGCTCAAAATAAACCAGATCTAAAACCTTAAATGCAAAATCTGAAAACTGAATCAATAAAAACCCCAAAATTTGAAACTGGTGAACACAGACACGATTACCCTCACATAGACGTGACTTCGTGACATAGACGCGACTACAAAACGCAGACGCATCTTCTGGACACAGACGCAGCTAAAAACAGCGCAGACGCGACTTTATAACACAAACGCGCTTTCTTGGAACCTGCAAAATAAAATATTGCCAATAACACAGACGCGACTCCAGATGTCGCAGACGAGCCAGAAAATCAAAAACGCGATCCGAAAGTGTGCAGACACGAAAATATCAAAATGCTGCCGAAAACGTCAGATCTGCAACTTCAAAATACAAAATCTGCAACAAGGATGTTAAATGCAAAAGGGACAAGAGTCCCACCGGGCATGCCAAAATGTATAAGGTGAAAATGGATAACAATATGTGTGGGGGAAAAAGTGAGACTAGGTTAACATGCCCTAATCCTACCTTTTGACACACATTACAGAATACGAAAGAGCCTATAGATATCGCACAATTGGCTACTTCTTTTGGTGAAAGAGAGAGCCACGAGATATCTATTAGGATTTCTATTCCCTTGTTGAAATTGTAAGATCAAGTAATGCAAGTTCAAACCCTAATCCCAAAATGCAAGTATGAACTAATAACAAGATTGCAGAATTGAGATTAAACAATGAACAGCTATAAATACAAGGATGAAATAAGAATGCAGATGTGTACCTAGAGTCAAAATTGGACTGAAAATGTTCAGGACTGGGGCGCGGGCGCCACTGTCCTGAAAACTGCACCAGAAACTGCTGTTCTGCACTCTGGAACACTGTCGAAAAGCTATCTGAAAGCTGTCTGTCCGGAGGACCAAGGCGCCCAGCGCCTCTGTCCTAGGGACCAGGGCGCCCCTGTCCCAGTCTTCTGCTCTGCAATTTGATACAGAGTGTTGTCTCGACCTTCTCTCTCCGGATCTATATCCCGCGGCGTCGTCTGAATCCCGAAACCTGCAATGATATCTGAAAAAGGGTGTATGGGCGGCTATATAGGGTTTTGCCTTAGTCAAACCCCCGCTTCGGTGATTTTCACCTCCATGAATAGCCAAGTTGTTTTGTAAAATGTATTGTGTGTGCAGACCTAGTGTGTGTGTAAGGTCCTAAAATGCAAGAAAGCAAACCAGAGCAACCTAGAAAGTAAACCCTAATTGCTTGTAAATGATAACGTAAATGCTCTAAATCAAGATGCAAAGTGATCTAAAGCATGAATAAATGATGTATTGAAGCTTATGTAAAGACATGAAAACAACATGAAATCATACCCAACCCTCAAGGGAGGAGTACAAGCCAATCTTCAGTCGGTAATCTCCTATTGTTCTTCAATGTCTTCCAAGCCCTAAATGGATGAATGGAATTGATAAATGCTTGATAGAGGGATGTTGTAAGATGTTGAAGTCATCAAAGATCTGCTCTTTCGCTGCATATGAAGTTCCTGAAAACAAAAATTGGATCCCTTCAAATGAAGAAAGAGAGCTCTTATGTATGAAACCCTAGGTCGCAATTTAGTATTTTGGCCGACCTAGAGATTGAATATCCCGCCAATTTCTTGGGTTTAAGCTTTATTTTATGATTGGATCGCGCTCCTAAAATTTCGGGAAAAATGTCCGGGACCGTGTGCACTCCGGGCGCCACGGTCCCGACAACTTTTCACCAAATTTTCAGGACCGTCAGATATGATGATTTTAGAGAGAATCCCGAAGTTACAGGTGATTTCGAGATGTTTTGACCCCCGAAATTAAGCCCCCAAGCTCAGAATAGGGCCTAATTAGGGTTTTTGATTAAGTGATGTATTGGAGGAATAAAATGAAAGGGGCACGCTTTAATGAAAGGGCCCGACTTTGTGATGTGGAAAATGGTGAAATAGAACCTTTAGACCTAATTAATTCGATTAATTAAGTGCTAAAGGGGAAATGCAATGCAAAGTGCAACTACGCCAAGGCGGGTGCTAAACTAGATGTTAAATTGTACTGCTTTAGCAAGTGCGTACAATTTATGACGTTACATTTAGCCCCCACTTTAGCGGTCATATGAGTACTACGTGCATATGCAAGCTAAAGTACAGAAAGTAAACATTATTTGAAAAAGGATATATCCATAAATTGTCGGACGAAGCCCCCAGCGGCATCTGCAGTACACAGTTAGGAACCGCACCCTACAAAACACACGTTAGATCACAAAAATCACCTAATGCTTACTAAGGAAAGTGATGAAATTTGTGAGTAGCTGTATGCCCCCCTGTTTCGACTTGCTTATTAGGGAGGTGAAACAGGGTAGCATGTTTACTTATGACAAATTGTGTAAGAGAGTATTGATGAGGGATGTTCACTAAAAAGACTTCATCATAGCACTTTTTAGAACATCCCGAGAGTAGGGAAATGAAAATACGATTCCTACGCAACAAACGGTTCGAAAATCGCATCTCCCAAACTCAAGTTATGATGAAATGAGTGAAAGAGGAAAATTAGGGTTTTGAAAATAAAGGTACAGGAATGAACGTATATACCTTGAAAGAGACACTTGCATTTGTCACTTTGTTGATTCTGAGTACTGTTCATTGCAGCGGAGCCCACATAGCTATCATCATGCCTTCACGACGACCGGAGCGTCCCACGAAGGTTGAGATCCTGCGCTAGGCTGTGATTGACGACGAGCCACTGGACGAGGTGAGTTGACTGAACTTTGACTTTTGATTTTCTGCATTTTGACTTTTCTGTGATCGTATGCGGGCCCTGAAGGCTGACTCGGGGCCCACCCAAGGCACCATGGTCCCTGTGGGGCGCCCTGGTCCCCCCAGGGCGCCATGGTCCCTGTGGGGCGCCCTGGTCCCCCCAGGGCGCCATGGTCCCTGACAGGACACTATGGTCCCCAATCAGGGCTTGGCGAGGGGTTTCAGGACTAGCACACGATGTTCGACAGTTTGCATTAGCGATTTTGATGATTGAGTACTGATTACGGTTATGTTTTTGTGTTGTAGGGCCTTTCGTACATGAGAGAGCATACAGTGGGACATATTCTTCGCAGTTTACGAGATCAGATTCCGTGGCTTAGTCAGAGAGAGACACACTGTCGATAGTAGGATTATGGTATGTGATCCTCATGCCAGCCATTCGGTTCCATCCTGCGATGCTGATGGCATTGATGGAGCGATGGGATCCTGACACATGCACATTTCATCTTCCAGTAGGGGAGCTGACGGTTACACTCGAGGATGTGTACCGTATACTTCGTCTTCCTATCAGAGGAGCGACTGTTACATACGCGACTGATCGGTCAGCGGAGGATCATCAGAGAGAGCAGGTGTATTGCATAGGGAGAGTCATGCCGAGCGAGACGAGAGGTCGCATCATGGTCAGTTGGCTCTTACATCCTACAGGGGAGGTACCCCTTCTGAGACGCCTTATGATAGCCATCATAGCACTAGCCGTCTGCCCTAATGGGCGAGGCACGCACATGCATGGGGGTCTCACATGGTGCATCAGAGCGATGGAGAGACACAGGAGAGTGTATGCTTGGGGTCGGAGTATGCTTGCACATCTCTATCACGACCTTGAGGAGTACGTATTTGGACAGGGGTTCAGTTTGATGACATGCACACTTCTGCAGGTGTGGATTTTAGAGCACTTCACATGCACCAGGCCCGTCAGCTTTCCGCTGAGTACAGTGAGCGAGCGACCTAGGGTGTTCGCTTATCCACTTACCAGCGAGTGGAGATTTGGAGATTTGTTATATTGGAGAGTGATTTTTGACAGACTGACAGTCGAGGTGACAGTGTGGAGACCTTACCTACGGATGCACAGATGGGATGGGATGGAGAGACAGTTAGCGTGCCTATAGAGGAACCGCCTACTGCGGGGACGGTATGCACACATCATAGTCCCTTTCTACTTCGACCGAGTACGGAGGCAGTTTGGGCTAGAGCAGTGTGTTCCAGCTGATGTGCCCATCTATACTCGACACTCGCGGGTCCTTCCCAGACCTAGAGCAGTAGCGAGACCGACGATAGATGACATCGAGACTACAGACTTAGAGGGATCTGATCAGGATGTAGTCACTGACTACTCTGCAGAGCCTGGAGCACAGCGCAGGTACGTCTCATGGTTTATGAGATCATATCCAGGTCCTATCTTTCCACTAGATCATCCAACAGGCTATCCAGGCCCATGGAGACATGGAGACCAAGACGAGGACCAGGGATCCAGGTCAGAGGAGCCAGAGGAGGGAGAGGGTCATGAGGAGGCGGGAGATCCTGATCCACCTACAGGCGATCAGCCCAGTGCCGAGGAGGAGGAAGAGGATACAGATAGAGAGGAGGACGAGGGAGATATAGGTGATGATGCGGATGAGGACGAGGATGAGGATGACGAGGAGGACGAGGAGGAGGAGGATAGAGATGATGAGGAGGAGTCGGATGCAGCTCCCCACCATTCAGGAGACGATACCATAGCTCTGGATCCACCTCTTATTCCCCAACAGGGGGAACATGAGGCGATACGGAGACCTATTCCTAGTACCGTCCAGCCCACACCCATCGTGCACAGATTATTCGAGCGAGGGGAGCCCAGTGGTGCCCAGGCACAGATGCTACCATATCATGATCCCTACTGGCGTGAGGGAGATCCAGGTATAGTAGTTTTATATTGATTGATTAATGTTTTGATGATATAGAATGGTACTAACAAAAAATCTGTTCTACTGCCACAGATAATGTGCAGGAGTGGCGTTCCTTAATTCAGCAGGCAATGACAGACATTTCCATGATAGCACAGATCCCCAGTTCCTCACAGATTGCCTATAGGCCTCAGGGGAACGCGGGTCGGCATGAGGACTTGTTTTCCCCATTCTGAGTACAGGTAGATATATGGAGGGAGAGAGAGAGTCCTATCAGAGGACCTCCAGCAGGCGCGACAGAGAGAGAGAGTCCTATCAGAGGACCTCCAGCAGGCGCGGCGAGATCTAGCAGCGGCTTAGGCCGAGGCTACCACCTATCGCACGATCCTTATGGATAGGGATCGTAGGAGTTCCTCTCGGAGTCACTCACGGTCTGTATCGCGCTATACACCCATGGGTCCACCTTCACGGCCAGATCAGGAGGGAGCGTCCAGTCGACACTCTCCAGCCACCAGTCCTAGGGATAGGAGATGATTTTATGATGTAGGAGAGGTCACATTTTGGATATACAGTGACCTATATTTGTATACGATCCACACACATATATATATATATATGTATATATACATGCTTCTCTTTTGTCTCAAATGTGTTGTCTTTAATGCTTAAAACAATGTATGTTTTGCTTTGATTAAATCTAATACATCTGGTAAATGTACATGTATGTTCAGAATTTAATTTCCATGTGATTGATTTCTCAATGCTCCATGATTAAATTGATACATGTGTGACTTAATTAAATATTTAATCAAGTACTACATTGATGATAGGGAAGAGATATGCATTAAGTCTAAGAATCATATAACTAATGTGATTTAATTTTGAATTTAAACACAACATGATACGATTCTACTTAACACATAAAGACACTGTATAATATGCTAGCATAATGGGAATGTAAATCTTTCACAATTTACATAAATGAATTCAAGACAAACCATAAAGTAAGAAGACACGCTTGTCAGGAACGAAGCAATATAGATTAAACAACATAACATTTAATTCTATTTTGCTTTAATTAAGAAACACTAACATATTATCCAATGTTGAAGAATTGAAAAGAAGATAGATGAAGAATGAAGAATTAAGCATAATATCTACGCAAGTGCATAGCATTGATAGGTTCTTTAAGAGGCGTACCATCTACATCCGTTATTTTGTAAGCACCTGATCCATAATCCTCAATAACGATATATGGTCCAAGCCAATTAGGACTAAATTTTCCCTTTTCTGCAGGTAAGGCATTCACATTGCGCTGATTCTCATAGAGGACTAAGTCACCTACTGAGAAGGAACGTTGAATAACCTTATCATTATAGCTTCGTTGTAGAGTTTTGTGATACGCTTGAATATGCTCAAGAGCGTTTATACGCTGTTCATCAAGCATCTCAAGCTGTTGAAGTCGTTGTTCTCTATAAGAGTCATCATCTACTATACCTTTGAGAGAAACCCTAAGTGATGGAATCTCTAATTCTAAGGGCATAATAGTGTCAGCACCATAAACAAGATTATAAGGAGTAGTTCCCGTAGCAATTCGTACACTCGTTCGGTAGGCCCAAAGAGCATAGATTAGCTGGTTACTCCAATCCTTACCATGCTTATTCACAGTTTTGCGAAGAATTTGTTCAATTATCTTATTGGATGATTCGGCTTGACCATTTGACTGAGGATAGTATGGTGTAGAAAATCGATGTTTGATATGATACTTCTCGAGGAATTTCTTCACATCCTTGTTCTTAAATGATGTCCCATTATCTGAGATTATAGTAAAAGGTATCCTGAATCGAGAAATGATGTTTTCTAGAAGAAATTGACAAATCACTTCAGCAGTGGTAGAGCGAAGGGGAATAGCTTCTACCCACATCGTAAAGTAATCTGTTGCGGTTATAATGAAGGTGTGTCCTTGAGATGAAGGAGGAGAGATTTTACCAATAAGATCCAAACCCCATGCGGAAAAAGGCCAAGAAGCTACTTGAGAACGGAGTTCTTGGGCAGGAGCATGAATCAGATTATTGTGTCGTTGACATTGATGACATTTTTTTACAAATGAAAAGGAATCCTTCAGCATAGTTTGCCAATAGTATCCCATACGAAGCAATCTATGAACCAAGGATTTGCCCCCAAAATGCCCCCCACAGGCACCTGAATGTGTCTCTTCAAGAGCAACAGGGATTTCCGACTTGTTAAGACAACGAAGGAGAAGACCATCATAACCCCTTCGGTAAAGGACATTAGAAAGAATGATATACCTAGCAGACAGCTTGCGGATTCTAGCCCTAGTGTTCCTATTAGTGGAATCAGAAAAGGTACCATCGGTCAAATATCTTACGATATGCGAGTACCATTCATCTGAGTCTATAAAATCACAACATGTTACCAAGCTAGAATCATCTACAATAGCTGGAGAAATAAGGTTGAGAATAACAAACTTAAGATCAACCACAGGGTCCTCTAAAGATACAAGAGAAGCCACACATGCCATTGCATCCGCATGTCGATTATCTTTTCGAGGGACAGGTTCCATGGTATAAGAATCAAATTTCTGTAATAAAGAGATGGCAAGATCTTTATATTGTGATAATTTGTCTTGTTTTGCTTGATATATTCCTGTTACTTGTCTTATAATCAATTGCGAATCTCCATAGATATGTATGTGTTTTATGTTCAGAGCTAAGGCTGCTTTTATTCCCGCTATAAGAGCTTCATACTCAGCAATGTTATTGGTACACAGGAAATTTAGACGATAGGGTAAGGGAATGCGTTTCTTTGTAGGAGAAATCAGAACAACACCTGCCCCCGATCCCGTACGACACTTAGAGCCATCAAAGTATAACTCCCAAGTTTCATCTTTCTCTATAGAAAGAATGAAGTCGTCAGGAAAGGACTCAGGGTTAGGGAAGGAGAAAGGTGAAGGGGTCTCAACTAAGTGATTGGTCAATGCTTGTCCTTTAATTGCTCTTTGTGAAACAAATTTAAGGTCAAATTCAGTTAACATCATAACCCACTTAGCTAGATGTCCTGATAAATCAGTTTTAGAGAAAAGATGCTTCAAAGGATCAAACTTTACCATGACATGGACTTCTGAATTTAAAAGATAATGTCTCAATTTCTGAGTCGCAAATACCAAGGCCAAGCATTGCTATCGCAGAATATCGGGTCTCATAATCGAGTAAGGTACGACTTATGTAATAAACCGGACATTCCTTACCATCTTTATCATGTTGTGCCAACAATGCTGCGAGAGCATGAGAGGAAGCAGTTGTATACAGAAGGAAGGGTTTAGAAGGTTCGGCAGGTTGAAGAATAGGAGGACTAGCCAAATACACTTTTAAATCTTCAAATGCTTGCTGACAATCCTCATTCCATTGAAAAGTGATATCCTTTTTAAGAAGTTGAGTAAAAGGAAAGGTACGATCCGCAAGCTGAGACATAAACCTACGAATAGCTTGAATCTTTCCTTGTAAGCTTTTAAGTTGAGACACATTTCTAGGAGGTGGCATGTTGACAATAGCATCTATTTTCTTAGTATCCACCTCAATCCCACGATGCGAAACTATGAATCCTAATAGTTTTCCACTATCCACACCAAAAACACATTTTCGGGGATTCAAGCGCATGTGATATTTACGAATCCTTTCAAAGATTTGATGAAGGATTTTAACATGATCCATGCGAAGAAAGGATTTGACCAAAATATCATCAACATAATCCTCTAAAATCTTATGCATATAATCATGAAAGATAAGGGTCATCGCTCGTTGATAAGTTGCACCGGCGTTTTTAAGTCCAAAAGGCATCATTATCCAACAAAACGCACCCCAAGGAGTGGTGAAAGCAGTTTTGAATTGATCTTGAGGGTTAATAAAAATTTGATTGTAGCCTGAAAAACCATCCATGAAGGATAACAAGGCATGTCCTGCCGTAGAATCAACTATCATGTCAATGTTTGGAAGAGGGAAATCATCTTTTAAAGAAGCCTTATTTAGATCCCGAAAGTCAGTACACATTCTTATTTTGTTTTCTGGTTTAGCCACAGCGACAATATTTGAAATCCATGGGGAATAGTCAATAGGGCGGATAAATCCAGCCTCCAATAATTTTTCAATCTCAGCCTTAACAAGCAAAGCCACCTTAGGATTCATTTTTCGAATCTTTTGTTTCACGGGCTTAGCATCAGGAACTAAGACAATATTATGAGTAACAATCTTAGGATCTATACCAGGCATGTCAGAATATGCCCAAGCAAAGATCTCAGGGAATTCATGCAATAGTTCTTCATATTGTTTCTGTTCCTCTTCATCCAAACATTTCCCAATTTTAATGACTTTCTCTTTATTGCAAGGATCCATCTTAACATCAGTGGTGTCACTTATGAGAAGATTACTTTGTTGAGGAGTATCCTTTAACTGAGGGAATTCTTTCACAATCTCGTCATTATCAATCTCTTTTCCAAAATAGGCTTCAGTGTTCAAACAATAAGGGAGTCCCCTATTGTGATGATAACGAGGAAGAGTGTCATAGGCTCCCAAGAACTCAGCTAAAGCATCGTCGGTAGGGAAGACATCCAAAGCACAGGCACACGAAGGATCCCCATCAATATACTCAGGATGTTGTATTGATAAAGATGTAGAGATAGCATTAATACTAATGCATGGTCTTTTAGAAGCTTTAGTACGTTTGCAGGGATTAAAGCCAAGTCCAAAGGCATAATTGTGAAAATTAGTCTCTAGAGGAACTCTTATCCCTTGTTCATGAGCACCACAACCTTTTCCATGATACCCATGCTTAGCAAAAATGCGAAAACCACGACCATAACGATCAGCCATTTCAGGAAGAGAAGGTGGTTTTTCATAAAACAAAGAATCAAACTCTTCATAATTAGAGATGTGAGGAGAAGAAGTTTGAGAGGCGGCCACAAAATTATTACTCATAGATTCAGGTAAGGTTGATTGATTTTTAGTTTCTTCTTTCTTTTCAACTTTATGATTTTCAGCTTCTTCCTTCTTTTCAACTTTAATTTCTCTAGAAGGAACCTTATATTCACCCACAAAGGTAGGATTAAAATCAAGGGATCCCCAATCGTCGTCTTCGAGGATCTTCCCAGGATCAAAATCCTTCTTATGTGTAGTTTCAAGTCGAGAAGAATCTTCTCCAAGAGCTCCAGACTCATCCAAAGAATTTTGATCATCGGAGAGCGAGGATTCACCGATAGGTATCTTATTTAAAGATTCATCACTAGATGAGGACGGCTTAGAAGAACCCCCCTTAGAAGTGGATGTTTGCAAACAAGCTTGAAAATTAGTATCACCTATCAAGGTATATGTCTTATTGTTATAAATAAATTTAACTTGTCTATGCAATGTAGAAGGGACAGCTTGCATACTGTGAATCCAAGGTCTCCCCAGTAGCAAGTTGTACGTTAGATTTCCTGACATAACATGGATAGGAGTAGGCAAAGTAACAGGCCCCACTGTGATGGGTAAGGTGATAGTACCTAATGAAGTTTTAGCCACATTATCAAAGCCTCGAATAGGACGAGAGTCCGGTTCAATTAAGGATGTATCCACATTCATCTTATGCAAAAAATTAATGCTACACACATTAAGACCAGAGCCATTATCTACTAGTGTTCGCCTTATAGCCGTGTCTTTCATGATAACCACAATCATCAAGGGATCATATTGATGTTGGATTTCACTAGTAGGCAACTCATCTTGGGTAAACACAATTTGAGCTTTAGGATTCATCACAGAGTTAACCAAAGATGCTATATTACTAGATGTATTCGGTGGAGGAACATTCAAATCTTTCAAGGCATCTCGTAACATTCCATGATGAGCGGAAGAAGTTTGAATCAAATCCCAAAGGGATATCTTAGCAGGGGTAGCTTTAAGTTGTTCTATGAGATCATATTCCTTTCCAAGAACTTGTGAAATACGTGGAGCTTGTGGAAGAACCGGTTGAGGATTCGGAAGGGAAACTGGGATAACAGGAGGAGGACTAGGCTGCCTATTATTTCTGGTATGATAAGTATGGGCAACCGCATGATAACTCTCTCTAGTTATTTGCTTGGCATAATTATAAGGACTTATAGGTTTTCTTCCTTGCACAGTGATGATTGGTTTATTCGGAGTACGAAAGGAATCATGACCATACCCTCCTTGGACAGTAAGGAGAGGTGACTTAGAAACTTGAAAGGTGGGAGAAGGATAAGCTCCTTGGACTTCAAAGAGAGGCTTTTTATGCTCATTCAAGTTTATCATGTTAACTAATTTAGAAGTTTTGTTCTTGTTTAAAGATTTCGATAAAGCCACAAAGTCATCAAGAGCATCATCCAACAAAGCATGATCATATCTATTGAAAGGTTTATCTTTTGATTCAAAAGGAGACATCTCCTCATAGAGGGGATTAGTGAAAACAACCATGTTACTAGATTTAGTGGAAGAGTTGATAGGAATGTACCCTTGAGAGGACTCATTCAACTTATCTTTCTCATCACAATGAAATGGCATAGTAACAAGGTTTATGAGTTTTTGGTAAAATGAAGGTTTGGCATCTTTAGGGTTTAAAAACTCATCTAAAGCTTCATCTAATTCGTCTTGGCTATACTCATAATAATCATCGAAAGCATGAACATTTTGCAAATAAAAATCTGACATTTTGAAAAGATTACACAAAACTTAAACACCCAATGCAAAGAAACACACTTTTTTTTTTCTTTTTCTTTTTAATGAAAATGAAATGAAAACACACTAAATCTAGATCTAGATCTAACAAATGCAATGCAAGAGGAAGCAATGATAGATTCACGTCGGGTTCACCAAAATGTGTGGGGGAAAAAGTGAGACTAGGTTAACATGCCCTAATCCTACCTTTTGACACACATTACGGAATACGAAAGAGCCTAGAGATATCGCACAATTGGCTACTTCTTTTGGTGAAAGAGAGAGCCACGGGATATCTATTAGGATTTCTATTCCCTTGTTGAAATTGTAAGATCAAGTAATGCAAGTTCAAACCCTAATCCCAAAATGCAAGTATGAACTAATAACAAGATTGCAGAATTGAGATTAAACAATGAACAGCTGTAAATACAAGGATGAAATAAGAATGCAGATGTGTACCCGGAGTCAAAATCGGACTGAAAATGTTCGAGATGGGGGTGCGGGTGCCACTGTCCTGAAAACTGCACCGGAAACTGCTGTTCTGCACTCTGGAACACTGTCGGAAAGCTGTCTGAAAGCTGTCTGTCCGGAGGACCAGGGCGCCCAGCGCCTCTGTCCCAGGGACCAGGGCGCCCAGCGCCCCTGTCCTGGCAGGACCAGGGCGCCCAGCGCCCCTGTCCCAGTCTTCTGCTCTGCAATTTGATACAGAGTGTTGTCTCGACCTTCTCTCTCCGGATCTGTATCCCGCGGCGTCGTCTGAATCCCGAAACCTGCAATGATATCTGAAAAAGGGTGTATGGGCGGCTATATAGGGTTTTGCCTTAGTCAAACCCCCACTTCGGTGATTTCCACCTCCACGAATAGCCAAGTTGTTTTGTAAAATGTATTGTGTGTGTAGACCTAGTGTGTGTGTAAGGTCCTAAAATGCAAGAAAGCAAACCAGAGCAACCTAGAAAGTAAACCCTAATTGCTTGTAAATGATAACGTAAATGCTCTAAATCAAGATGCAAAGTGATCTAAAGCATGAATAAATGATGTATTGAAGCTTATGTAAAGACATGAAAACAACATGAAATCATACCCAACCCTCAAGGGAGGAGTACAAGCCAATCTTCAGTCGGTAATCTCCTATTGTTCTTCAATGTCTTCCAAGCCCTAAATGGATGAATGGAATTGATAAATGCTTGATAGAGGGATGTTGTAAGATGTTGAAGTCTTCAAAGATCTGCTCTTTCGCTGCATATGAAGTTCCTGAAAACAAAAATCGGATCCCTTCAAATGAAGAAAGAGAGCTCTTATGTATGAAACCCTAGGTCGCAATTTCGTCTTTTGGCCGACCTAGAGATTGAATATCCCGCCAATTTCTTGGGGTTAAGCTTTATTTTATGATTGGATCGTGCTCCTAAAATTTCGGGAAAAATGTCCGGGACCGTGTGCACTCCGGGCGCCACGGTCTCGACAACTTTTCACCAAATTTTCAGGACCGTCAGATATGATGATTTTAGAGAGAATCCCGAAGTTACAGGTGATTTCGAGATGTTTTGACCCCCAAAATTAAGCCCCCAAGCTCAGAATAGGGCCTAATTAGGGTTTTTGATTAAGTGATGTATTGGAGGAATAAAATGAAAGGGGCACGCTTTAATGAAAGGGCCTGACTTTGTGATGTGGAAAATGGTGAAATAGAACCTTTAGACCTAATTAATTCGATTAATTAAGTGCTAAAGGGGAAATGCAATGCAAAGTGCAACTGCGCCAAGGCGGGTGCTAAACTAGATGTTAAATTGTACTGCTTTAGCAAGTGCGTACAATTTATGACGTTACACATTAATAACAATATTGAAAGGCTAAATGAATTCAACCACAAAACCCTAGCCTAACAACAACAAAGATCCACCATAACATATGAAGATTACCTAAGACAATGCAAATCAAATGAAATCACAAAGATTATACCATCACATGTCCAATAGGGTTTGGATCTCCATTCTTCCTATCTCCATTGATCTTGCTTGATATATTTGCTCTCAGATTTTATGTGCACAAGAGCTCAACAAAGAACGGAATGTGGTTGCAAGTAGGATCGTAGTGTAGTCAATTGCATAAAATTCATTAGGATGCATAGAATGATTAGGATGAATGATTAGGGTTTGATAATGAAGGAAGCATCTCCTTATATAGAAGACACTATAAGAAATGGAGGGATAAGATTGAGAGGTGTAAAAGGAGGTCGGCTATGATTAGAGGGTAGGTAAAAGAAATAATAAAATAATGAAAGGGGTAGGTAGTGCATGAATTAAGAGATGAATGACATGTGTCATAGGTAGAAAAGGTTAATGAATTAATTAAATAAATAAAGATTTATTTAATTAATAAAGGAAGTGAGATCAATTAAATAAATAAAGATTTATTTAATTAATAGAGGAAGTGAGATCAATTAAATAAATAAAAATATTTATTTAATTTAGGAAAAGGATAATTTAAATAAATAAATGTATTTATTTAAATGAGAAATAAGGCTAAAAAACAATAAATGAAATAATTAAATAAATAAAGATTTATTTAATTAATAGAAGAATTAAGCTTAGATAATTAAATAAATAATATTTATTTAATTAGACATGACAATTTTGGGTGTCTACACATACATATACATATATACACACACACACACACGCACACACACACACACAGGTGTGTGTGTGTGTGTGTGTGTGTGCATGCATGTATATATGCATGTATGTGTGTGGGTGTACATATATATGTATGTATGTGTGTATACACATATATATGTATATGTGTGTACACACATACATACATACACACGTGTGTGTATGTATGTATGTATGTATGTATTTATATCTATACATATATGTGTGTGTGTGGAGATATATATGTGTGTGTGTGTGTACACATGTATATACATACATACATACATACACACATACATACATACATACATACATGTGTGTGTGTAACACATACACACACACACATAAATATACATACACACACACAAACACACACATATATGTATGTATGCATGTATGTCTATATATATATATATGTGTGTGTGTGTGTGTGTGTGTGTGTGTTTGTATACATATACATGTATATATACACATGTATACACATGTATATATGTATACACATGTATACACATATATGTATATGTATGTGTATGTGTATATATATATATAGCCTGTAAAAAAATGGCGAGCGAAATTCAGAAGGCCGCATGCGAAAAGCAGAAAGGAGAAGAAGCGGACACAGGTCTAAGAAAGCCCGTTAAGTGGCGAATACTTGAAGTTGATTGGAATAATCATGGATTGCCATGCAATGAGCAGACAAAGTCAGAAGGAAGTATTGACAACATCAAAGGAAATTTAAATCATTGCCATTATCTAGGAAAGGATGCCTCATCCTGCGGTATTGAAATTGACCTAACCGAAAACATCAAAAATGAAAAAGTGATCTTCGAATGACATGCGATTATCGCAAAAATTATAGGGCCAAAATTATCAAGAAAAGATATCCACGCCTGGGTAGAGGACAATTGGGGGAAGCACGTAATGATAAAATTTCTACCCAAGGACTTCTTCGTTGTCATTTTTCTCGAAGAAGAAGATAGAGATCACATCATTAGCCTTCAAAACTGGTTTTTGGACGATCACCCACTGTATATTCAGCCCTGGTCTCCGAACTTTGACCCTACATCGCTGGTGGTTTATGTTAAACCAGTATGGATCCAATTGTACAACCTACTGATTGGATATTGGAGCGAGGCATGTTTGGAAACGCTCGGAAGATCCCTTGGTACTTTATTAGAAATTGATGAAGATATCGTTGAGGGAGATTTATACACATATGCCAGACTCAAAACAACAGTCGTGAAGACAATTCCCTCTTCGGTTATGCTACTCATTGCGGATGGTGAATGGAAACATCACATAGAAGTAGAAAAAGAAATTAGCGCTTGCTCGAGATGTGGAAGTAAACTTCACAGTGCCGACAAATGCAAACTATTTGTGAGAAAGGTCTTTAACCGCCCTCACAGAAAACCAAAACAGGTATGGAAGGTATGGAACCTGAAACCCTGCTTTTAGAAGGCCCTAAATCCATCAACATCGGTTCAAACCAAGATGTAAGCACAAATATTCCTACACAAGACATCCCATTGGATAGCAACATCATCCCAAATAATGACATAATGATGAATCCAATTAAATACCCCACAACTGAGGAGGTATTGCAGGAGTCTGATTCAGATACAACTGAGTTGGATAGTGATGGTGATGAACTAAATACAGTGGATCAAAGATACATCAACCAGTCAACAAATATTGTCCTTGGAAGAGCGAAAGGCACGAGAGGAAGGAAAAGCCACAAGATGGTTAGGGAGCAGAGGGCAAATGATAAGGGCATTGTAATTATGTTGAAATTTTTGAATCCTACCAAGGGAGGAAAGCCATCCCTTGGGGGAATATAAGGATCACCTCATGGAATGTCAGGGGCCTTTCGACCCCTGACAAAAAATGTTTGGTCAAGAGGACTTTGGCCAAGCTCGATTCAGAAGTATATATTCTACAAGAAACAAAGCTAAGTAAGGAAAAAGCGCTTGAGTTCATCAAATATTGTTTTAAGTGGGAAGGTATTTTTCAAGATGCCAGAGGTTTGGCTGGGGGCTTGGGAATCACGTGGAACCCCTCCAAAATTGCAGTGCATCCCATAGCTTCATTTGATCACTGGATGGTGTGCATCATTGTCTGCAAGCAATCCAATATCTCCTATCTGTTATTTAATATTTATGGACCTATTAAGACTGAGGAAAAACTAAAAGTTTGGAATGAGGTCTCCAACCAAGCTAGTCTATTGGAAAAAGGCAAGGTCATAGATGCTGGTGACTTCAATGCTCTTTTGGACATTGATGAGAAGTTGGGTGGTCTTCGGAAACCTTCGAAAGTTATGGATGATTTTAGAGAATTTATATCTAACTGCAAGTTGGTTGATATCATACCTAAGAATGGTAGATTCACTTGGACTAATAGAAGGCTAAACTTTGCCAATATATTAGAAAGGCTGGACCATTTCTTGGTTGGCGAATGGTGGATAAGTGGCAACTACTCATTAGAAACTGAAATTGTGCCTCAAATTGGATCGGATCATCTACCACTATCACTATCCATTGCTCAGGATTCTCGCAAACATAAGAACTACTTCAAACTCTTAAGCATGTCGTGGCAGGATGAGAAGTTCCTTGACAATCTGAAAAATTGGTGGCAAGAAGGCAACATCTACTCTGGATCCCCTAGCTTTAGATTTGTCAAAAGAATTCAGTTCCTGAAAAATAAAATTAAAGATTGGAACAAGGTGTCCTTCAAAAATGTTTTTGTAGAGAAAAGTAGAATTGAGGAAAAACTAGAAGAAATTGGCAATTGGGTTATGCGATTTGGCACGACCAATGTGGAGTTCGAATTGGAGAAAACACTCAAAGCATAGTATATGGAAATTTTGAAGCGGGAGGAACTATATTGGAAAGACAATTCTAGGGAACTTTGGATAGCTAAGGGGGATCTCAACACTAAATTTTTTCATGCTTCTTCTAAGGGTAGAAGGATCAATAATAAGATATGGTCGATTAAGGATGAGAATGGGGTTCTGAAAACTTCGGCCGCAGATATGGAGCTAATTGCTCTGAAATACTATATGGATATATTGGGCAGCTCTGAGGTAGATAATTCAGGTTCAATACCAATAATTGAGGAATTCATTAACCCCCTGATTACTAGCTTCGATTGCAATATGCTACTCGCTCCTTACTTGTTGGAGGAAATTTAACTTGCCACATTTACACTTCATCCCCTTAAGGCACCTAGACCAAATGGCATAACGATAGAGCTTTTTCAAAAATGTCGGGCTTTCATGGGCAAGGATATTTGGAATGTGGTTGAAGAATTCCAGAAAAAGCACAGGTTTGTGAAATAGATCAACCACACCATTATCAATCTTATTCTTTAGAAACGGGATTGTGATTCCATGTCTGATTTTCACCCAATATCCTTATGCAACACTATCTACAAAATAATATCAAAGGCAATAGCTGAAAGATTGAAGAAGTTGCTACCAAAGCTACTATCTGAAAATTAGAATGGATTTACTCTGGGTCGGGAAATTGCGGACAACATCATCCTGGTATCAAAAGTCATACACTCACTCCATAAAGAAAAATTGAAAGGTATGATTATTAAACTAGATGTTGCCAAAGCCTATGATAAGGTGATTTGAAATTTTCTTATGCACGTCCTTGCCGGATTTGGTTTCCCAGCTAAATGGCTTGAATGTATAAAATTTTGCATTAGCACAGTAAACTTTTCTATTCTTGTCAATGATAATTTGAGTGGGTTCTTTGGAGCCACAAATGGTCTGCGACAAGGAGATCCATTATCACCTTCACTCTTTGTTCTTATGGCGAAAGTTTTAGGGAGGCTGATAAAAAAGAGGCATAGTGAAGGCATTTGGAAAGGAATCAAAGCTCATGAGCAATTTGAGGCAATCACACATTCCCAATTTGTCGATGATACCATCTGATTTGGTGATGCATCCATTTGGGAAGCTATAGGCATTAAGAACACACTAGAGGAGTACACAATGGCTTCGGGTCAAGTTATGAATAAAGAAAAATCTCAGTTGTTCATCTTTAATACTAATAAGATGGCCTAGGGCAGAATTGCACAACACTTGGATATAAAAATTGTTGAGCTTCCAATCAAATACTTAGGGATACGTATTAACAAAGGATGCAGACAATCCCAAATTTGGGACGATGTTATTAACTCATGTCAGACTAAATAAAAAAATTGGAAAAATAGGTGGCTAACCCAAGCAAGTAGACTTACCATGATCAAATCAGTTTTATCTGCCATTCCAATATACAACATGTCCTGTTTCAAAATGTCGTTCGCTGCAAGAGACAGTCTGAACAATTTGCTCAAAAAAATTGTTTGGGGTGGTGCTAAAGATAACAAGAAAATTCCGCTTATCAACTGGGATACATTGTGCCTAATTAAGGAAGATGGGGGAGTTGGCTTAAGGAAAATGGAGTTGCAAAATTTTTCCCTTGGTGCTAAGCTCTCCTGGAAGATGTGCAAAGAACCTCAAAAAATTTGGTGCAAACTGTTCCAAAAGAAATATCTTGACTTGGAAGACCCTAACCAAATTCTCATAGTGGCCAATTCTAAAAGGGGCTTGGCTATGTGGAATTTATTATGGGATAGCAGACACATTATCACATAGCATATTTCATGGCAGATTGGTAATGGTAGAACAATGTTGTTTTGGAGAGACTCATGGGACGGGTTTCCATCTCTCTCCTAATCATTTGAAGATAAGGAGTGGATAAATCTGGTTGAGAATTGCATAGGATAACATGTATACAATTACATGGAAAACCGTGAGGACATAAATGGTCCGAGAGTGTGGAAGAATATCAATATTGGTAACCCTACATTATGTGAGAAACTTTGGGATGCAATAAAAGACAGGAAAATATCGACCTCTAGTAAAGATGACAACATTTTTTGGTGTGCCTCGAAATCTAGGGAGTGTAGTTCTAAACTTGGGTACAAAGTTCAAAGACAAAGGGGTACCTGTGACGCCTGGCCGCATGAATTATGTTGGAATAATAAAATACTACCAAAAGCCGGGGAATTCTTGTGGATTGCTTTACATGGCAAAATCCTCACTGGTGATAGACTTAAAATTGTTGGCATCTCGGGTCCCAATCGCTGTGTTATGTGTTGTGTTGATGAAGAAACAACCAGCCATCTACTCTTCAGCTGTCCAGTGGTAGAATTATGTTGGAACTGGTTCCTAGACCAAATCAATTGGACTAGGGTTAAAAATGAAATGCTTTTGGACTTCCTACTTTCCTGGCCAATCAGACAGAAGTCAAAATGGAGTGATATATGGATGAGTGGTCCATCTATGATTATATGGCACATCTGGAAGGAGAGAAACAAAAGAATTTTCAAAGAAACATCACTGTCAAATATAATGTTGGTTGACAAAATAAAAGTTGCAATCGAGGAAGTGATAAATGGAAAGATACTAAAAGGCGGCCCTAAAATATACAATAACTAGGGATGCCTTAATGGAAAAGAATTGGTCTCTTAAAGATTCAAGTATTTATGTCCCCCCCTCGAAGTCTTTTGATAGAAATTCTGTTAGATAGAAGGCCCCTCCAAAGGATTGGACAAAACTCAATTTCGATGGTGCTAGTAGGGGGAACCCTGGGGAGTCCAGTATTGGCGCCATAATTCGAAATGAACATGGTAATATTATATATGGATTGTATGGAGGCATTGGATCTGCCACAAACAACGAAGCCGAGATCTGTGCACTAGAGGCAGGATTATGCCTCTGTACTCTGCATGGGATCTCTCGAATCATTATTGAAGGAGATTCGCAGATCATTATAAATGGGGTTACTAAGTCAAATTTTCATAATTGGAAACTAAACAAGTGGTTGCCTTAGATAAACGACCACCTTAAATCAATCAATTGCTACGAAATGGGGCATGTTTATAGAGAAGGCAATCAAATGGCGGACTATTTAGCGAATCTTGGGGTAGGATAGAATGATGATCCCGTCTCTTTCAGTCAAGTCTTGACAACGGATGATATTACAAGACAATGCTTGAAGGACTGTCGTGAATCCCCATGCCAAGGTGTCGGGTAATAAACCAACTTTATATGGATTAGCACCCGATCTTGGGCTGTAGGTGGCAACGAAATATGCCTCGGAAGTTTGAAGATTAGTACGACTTTGATGGTTGGGAAGGATGGTGTCACCGTTCTGGTCTCGATATCTAAAACTTGGCAGTAGAAAGAATCATCACATGGGAAAGTCTTGGCCAGACCCTTGGGAAGTACCGTCTGTAGTTAGGGACACCTCATCACTTCAGGAGTGCTTTAGATTTAGAATTTGGTAGATATTGGCAGAGCAATAATGATTGGGATTTGTAACATGCTTCTTTCTATAAATGCTTTCCAGAAGATATGTAACCCAGTTGTCGAAAGTGCTACTTTCAGTGTGGTGTACACAGAGGAAAGATTGTTGTGGATGGCTCATTTTGGTGATGTTAGTTGTGTCAATTGTGAAAATGCGTTGGGAACACAACTAAGAAACCTGTTTATCACCGAAGATTACGTTTATGATGCTATCTGAGGGCTAATGGGCATCACTCTTAGTTTTGGGAGACACTGGTGTGATGCAATCGTGCTGGAGGTGGCCCTAATGCCCCTTGTCGATGTTATTGATTCTGGGGAACGTGCAATCAAACTCTTTGATGGATTCGTGAAGCCATTCATTGCAGACAATGTTGCTAATGCCATATTAAGTCTGGAAGAGGGAGTCAAAGTGAGCATTTTGAAGGTGTATTTCCAGTTCGAAAATTACTTATCCTCGGATTCAGAGGATGAAATTGAGGAAATTGATGAGGGGGTCAGTGGTGGCTCTGTTGACAGTGATACCATACGTGGGATGGCCAGACGGGAGGTGTGGAAGGAGGAGCGCGAGCAAATAAAGGCATTTGGGGAGAATGCATGGGAAGTGTTCAGATGTGTTGCGTTTAATGTGAACATGGCGCCTTTCAGAAGACTGACTGAATCCGTGGATTGGTGGCTTCCTGAGCAATCCACCCACAATGACATCAATATAGGTGAATATGCAGCTGTGATATACCAAGCAATTGGTGGACACATGTAACTGGCTTGTTGGCTAAGTGTCTTTGTTTTAATTTAGAGAAGTGCTTGGATATAAGGCAGTCTAGCTTGGGTGTCTAAAGTCGTGTCTAGTAGGCACAGGCTAGTCTAGTCTGATGCTTGAAACTATATGTAATCTTCTTTTTCCAGCAATATAGGGAGCTATCCCCATTAACGATAGCACTTACCTCAAAAAAAATAAAAAAAATAATAAAAATATATAGCAGGTACATTTGACGTGTGAATGTTTCAATGCCTACAGTTATAGGGCATCAACTCCACCTTGTTCTATAGGTTTGAGTGTTCCCACATCCTTGATAGTGGTTGACAAGAGATAGCACACTGGCCAAATATCTCGAGCCAAACCCATTGCCCCTTGATTGGGGTAATTTCCTTGATTTTACTATTTTAGTTATTTAAATAATTTTGAGCCTTGACAACCATAGTTGGTAGCTTTTGGAAAACCTAGTTGTCATGTTGAGTCGACCCATAATGATTGTTTGTGCATAGTCAATCAAATTGAAAATGTTGTCATCTTATTGCATACATTAATGATAATTTCACATTGTCAAAGTAATACAATATTTATGTGTAGAATATGTCTTATTTGTGTTTGTTTTAATGTGAATTAAAATACCAATAATGGGAGTCCTTTGAAAATTTAATTAACATTTTAAGTTTGATTTGATATTATTATTATATATATATATATATTTTTGGTCGATATCTGCTTTTGACTGAAACCTGAACTAATGGAACCACAAAAGGAAACCCCATCACCGAGTATCATCTTGAGGTATTATCACCTCCTTCATTCCATCTCCATCCATTCACCACCATCCTTCGACACCTCCTATCCTCCACTCTACTTCACCCCTTCCTTTCATCCTTCTCCTCGTGCCACCTCCATACTCCTTACCCTCCGTCCTTCCCATCCTTCCTCCGCCTTCTCTCATCCTTTGTGCATCCTCAATCTTCCCCTCCTTTCTCCTTCTCCTCCAATCCTCCACCTGCGTCCTCCGTGCAATCTCCTACTTACCATCTGCGTCACCATCCTCCTTCGCCATCTCTCTGCTCCCTGCTCCACCCGCACCTCTATCCTCCGCACCACTCACATCTTTTCTCCTCTACGGGCCTCCGTGCCAATCACCGCCTAACCATCTATCACTGTCCTCCCTACAACCACACCATCTCTCCTGGTCTCCATACTACCGTCGTTCATCTCCTCCACATCCTATGCCGCGACGCCATAACACAACTACCTGCCCACTAACCACACCTCTAAGACTTGCGTCCGCATTTGGTAGGGCATTCACACCCCCTTCTCTGACATGTCGGGAACATCTGGGCACGAAACACAACAGCGTGGGCCACCAGAGATGTCACGGGGACATCCATATCACTAAGCAGGTTCACAAGTTCGAACCGGGACACAAAGTTGCAACTTTCGTTGCATTGCGGGGTCATCCCCGTTATTATTATTATTAAAATTATTATATTCCTCACAAAAGTGAATTTATATTTGGGTAGTTGAGTTCATTTTCTCAACATAGAGTGTATTTTTCATGTCTTTTTTTCGAAAACCCTCTTCATTACCAAATTGTGTTGTTAAGATTAGATGATTTATATTTGGGTAGTTGAGTTCATTTTCTCAACACACAGTGTATTTTTCATGTCTTTTTCTCAAAACCCTCTTCATTACCCAATTGTGTTGTTGAGATTAGATGATTATGGAGGAGATTTTTTTTGGGTGTGGTGTTGAATGAGTTGAACTGTTGGAGACTCGAAGCTATCCAATTCTTGTGAGCATTGGTGGAGTGTGAAGGTTGCAACTTGTGATTTAGAGTTTCTACAATCTCGAGGTAGGATCTCTTTATTTCCTCTTTGTTCTTCAATTTGATCTTGTTTGAATGTTGAAAAGGAATTATGAGTTGAGTCATGATCATGATCATGTTGTGTTTGTGTTATGATCTCTTGTGTGTTTTATTGTTGTGTTTGAATGAGTGTTTGGATTTTGATGTAGAAATGGGGTGTCTTAAGGGAAATGTTGCCCTGGTGTTTTTGGGATTCTTGTGTGGGTGTTTTGTTTGTGTTTTTGTGTGTCATGAGGTAGTTTTCAAATGGGCTGGTCTCCAATTTGGTCCCCCGTGCTTTGTTTTTGTCAAACTTTATGTGCTAGATGGCTTTACAGAGTGGATTCACACAACTACACTCAAAATCATGCAATTGCTATTAGATTTACACAATTGCTAATTGATTCACACAATTGCTCTCAGAATCACACAATTGCATTCATAATCTTGCAATTGCATTGACAGTGAGGTGATTTGGATCTTAGTCTACTCTATTGTCTAGTTTGAGTTGTTTCTCCAATTCGCCTTGGTTCTTGGGTTTGATTGGCCTTGAGTGAGACGAATTGTGATGTAAAGGTATGCTTCTATGAGACGCCATAGACAATTGCACTTGTACTTGTGGATCGGGATTAATCTAGGATCAAATTCATGATTTGGAGACCTTTAGGTTCCTCTTTGATTATGGCATTGTGGGATCAAAATGGGGTTGTCTACTTGACAATATGAGCAATTGAGAGTGTTCCATTCATTCTTGAGAGTATTTTTAATTCCTGAGATAACTGATGTATTAAGATGTTGCATTAGATGTTGGCATTTTTTATTTGCATTAAAGTTGGCATTGATACTTGGCCTGTGCCTTTCCAGGTGTAATGAATTGATAGCTCTTGATGTAATCAATTGAAACAAATGCTTAAGTGATTGAAATAGATGCCTTGTATTTTCTTATGTGATTGCATTTCATTGTGGGATTCATTCTCTTGGTAGCATGACTGATTGAATATGCCTTGTATATTGACATTGTGTAAAAGAGATATTTGATGCAATTGAGGATATGACAAGTGAATAACCAATTGAATATGCCTTGTATATAGACATTGCGTAAAAGAGATATTTGATGTAATTGAGGATATGACAAGTGAATCATTGCATTGTGTTATTTTTATTTCTCATTCGATTGAATGGGATGAGCTTAGGTTTAGGTACTAAAGTGGGTTTAGGGAATGGCTCCCAATCATGTCCCTAACCCATAAGTGGTACACTTGGCAATCTAATTGGGGAGCTTTGTAATTCAACGATAACATAGTAATAAACTTGAGATAGGATAATTGGTTCCCCTTGAGCACTAGTACGAGGCTAAGGATGACTTGGGAAAGCATGCTCGCACATGGAGCGATTGAGACTTGTCCGAAGAGACATGCCCACACATGTAACAATTGGACTTGCATGATTGTCATTCTTCTCCACATGAGATAATGCATAGTTCCATGTGGTGTGTCCTCATGAGCACACATGATGACACTTCCTGCACTAGCATTCTAGCATCTAGGTCCTGTTAGTTGAGTAACACCCTATGGATTTACTGTTGCTTGATCTTTTGGTTATCTCATTGTGATATATGTTGTATAGAAAATTTGATGTTGCTCTTGTGGGTGCCTACTTCTTGTTATTGTTGTTGATTGAAGATGCTTCCTCGCTTTTTTGATGTTTTACTTATTGATGCTCGAGCACCCTCTCTCCTACTTGATTGTTTATCTTTGATGTGAGTGATGCATTGTAAGAATTTCCATCTTGTTGTGGTTTTACGACTCTTGTTGGATTGATATGTTCATGTAGAGTATTTGCTCCATGTTTGGCTCTTGTGTAAACCCATTTCTCTCCCTTGTATACTTGTATGACTGTTTGGGCCATGTGACTATCTCCACGAGCACAATGGGGAGAACTTGAGGGTACCACATGGTCAGGTGGCCTTGACAACCATTGTTGGGGATTGGAGGACTTGCTTTGTGACTAGCTTGATGAATTTTACCTCCTTCCTCAACAGTGGATCTCTCTCTCTCTCTCTCTCTCTCTCTCTCTCTCTCTCTCTCTCTCTCTCAAAATGTAATCATTTGTATACTGGAACATGTATTGTATCATTGATCATGTATATATTGAAGCACTCCAATTGGAGATAAATGTAATAGTTGTTATCGGATATGTATTTGTTTTGCTTTACATGCACCAGTGTTGGGATTAGGCACAAAGTATGATCTCTTATGCTCCTCTATTCTTCACGTATCATGATGTTATCATAGGAACATTTCTACTGGTGTTTTAAAACGAAAATAAATATGTTGGTTTAGTGTTGGAGGTTGATTTAGTCATCTCCTAGTGGGTCATGTGTTGTTGATCTAGTCTTAGATGCATTTCTAAGGTAGTGACGTCAGGGCACCCTTAGAGGTGATTTGAGTTATCTCAAATGGAGTTCCACGAGTTTAGACTTCCACATGTGCATAGTTGGTTAACAAATAGTTGACCTTATCTCAAGGTTGAGCATAATGCTATATATACATAAGTGGTTGCACAATTTGCATAAGGTATAATTAGGAGTTTAGGTAGATAGCAGTGGGATATTTTTTAATTTTGTTTTTGGTGGTCTAAGTGAACAATTAATAGGGCGATAGGAGATATGTATGAGATGACACTTTGAAATGACTACTTTTTGACCCTTGTGTACAAAACAAATCCCATATCATTGTGTTGACTACTCATAAACCAAGACAATAACTATGAACAATTTAATCACATATAAAGACAATAATTTTTTTTTCAAAATCCAATGTACCATTTTAGAAACTTAAGATACAAATAATTAGCTTTATGAGCACCGAGGGCAAATTGTAAAATGGTCTTGAGGAAAAAATAAAAAATCCAAAAAGAAGAGTGAAATCGTATTTTAAAATATAAAATAATGGAAAGATTTTACCTTAGCATATATAAAAAAATATTTACATTTTGCTTCTGCTTCTGTTTCCGAAAAGAAATGAAACTGTAATATATTTGAACAGCGGCATCTGCTTTTCCTCAGTAAATGAGCTGCCATGGACGATGAAAGGTAATATCTCTATCAGAATACCCATTTTCATTTGCTAGTATGATAGGAGGGATACTTAATTTTTTCAGGCCGTGAGTATTTGTCTATGTAAACTGTTATATCTTGGGCGACATATAGAAGACGAGCTCGACATTCCTAGGCACCGATAGACTGCCCATGTAATGTTGTTTATGCTGGTTTCTTATAAACCATAGACATTCAGAGAGACAGAGGCTTGCCGTTGTCTTGGTGGCCTGGTATTGTGGGACTAAAGTGAACCCGCGCAAAACATTATCTTTTCGTTGCTTGGTAAACAGTATTGCTCATTTGCAATCTTCGAAGGCACGGGAGAATCGGCATCAATCTCAGTACACCATTAGGCATTGTGGGTCGTCGTACTCTGGGTATAGGTGAATTCATAAGGTTGGGTTTCTGGTCAAGGTGTTGGTCACGAAGTGGAAGCCTAAGGGGTACAAAAATTACGGTAAATGAAAAGGAAACCGCCTTATACGCCGTCACAAAAAGAGTGTCTTAAATGCCAAACTGGCATCTGGCTGGAATGTGATTTAGGAAAAATGTTTACCTTATCATAAAAGCCATGTCAGATGAGTATCTATTCTGTCAAATTCACAGTGGAACATCTGATTTTTATAAAGTATTTTCCCGAAGTTCAAAAGTACAGGCCTTATATGTAGCTGTAGGTACTTGATGTTTTCATTATAATGACAGGAGTCGGTAATCTCTTACCCTTCAAGAAAGCTTATGCTGTCCTGATGAAGCCTTTTTGTAAAATCAGTTTCACTGGTTTTAGTATTTGCTGAAGTTTTGCTCAGGTGGAAACATTTCATACAATGATACGAAGAGCTGTGTGATGTTCCTAGAGTAAGTTCTCAATTTTTTTTTTCTGACAGAAAAGTTTTATACAAGCATGAAAGTTTTTGCAAAATTTCCGTACAATGTACAGTAGAAAAGTTTTCATGTAAGGGGAAATTTGCGGAGGAAATGGGTGTTAGATGCTGAAGCATTTTCTTTTCTGGGGGCACACATCTCCCACTTCGAGTTCAAAAGCTTGTGACTCAGCAAAACTAAACAGACTCAATTCTGACTTGTATTTGGTGGCTTGACAAAACTTGGAAAATTAAAAAATATTTAAATTATAAAAAAACAAATGCAGTTACAAAGCATATAAAATGAGCCTGGAACATTGTTAGGACCCTTAAGCCCTAACCTTGTGCTGTTACTATTTTATGAGCATTGTAGTAATCATAGTTTAGTTAGTCAAGTTGGGCACCCATTTTGTATGTGGGGCCGACCCTTGGGCCTTAGGGTTGTTACAATCAGTTAATATTGCATCGTGTGGAGTTATCCCACATGCACCACATGAAGTTCATTAATATAGTGAGTTTGTATTAAGTGTGGATCCATCTCAGATGTTTTGTATCTTGTAATGCTCTGCTAGGAACCTTCGAGGACACAAGCCAAGAAAGCATGGAATATATATTTTTTGAAACAATTAAGATAAACATAAACAACTTACAAAAGTTCACTAGCACAAACTGCATGCTTACAACATCCTGTCGCAACTTGGTGATGCACAAGCGGAAGAATTTGGTTCCAAAAACACCAACCAACCATGTAGGAAGGCTTGGAACACCTTAGGGATGATCAATAAGGGGTTTCAACCTTTACAAGTCTTCATAAGATGATACAAGACTTCACACAACAAACTTGACTATCTCCTCAGTCCTAGGTATGACAATCAGCCTCCTATGGACACAAGACACATACCAATGCAATCGACAGCCTAATTTTTCATTAACAACACAAATGGACTACCTCAAAGGCTCATCAGACTCACTATGACCTAATGAGCAACTTTTGTGTACAAGGTTTGCCTATCGAGGGCTCCTAAAAGTCTGCCGACAAAGAAGTGAGGACACTGGCGCCCTAGGTGGACTAGGTTGCCCAACTGGGACACTAGTGCCCTAGTAGGAGACTAGTGTGGTGCACTGGGGTCCTCTAGGTGTTCTAGTGTCCATTCAGGGTGCTAGTGTCCCTGAGACAACCTCCTGCACTGTAGTCCTCTCTGATGCACAAATGTCTTGGCCAGTGAGCAAAGTTGCATGGACACGGATATGGATACAAATACGGATATGGTATCGGATATGGATACGGCCATTTTTTAAGTCCTCCAATATGGATACGGCAGGACACAACATTCATAAAAAACACATACACATATATTCAACATAATTTTCTAAGTTATTCGAGGAGATTTTCATTACTTCAAAAGCAATATAGACACATAATTGCTACATTAATAATTATAAGTTGATTTAACAATTTACAATATGCAAAAATAGTAGAGTTGCATTGGAAGATAACCCAAAGAAATGGGTGCTGAAATAGAAAAACATTTCATTTGTCTTTCTCATTTGGTGTAGGTTTTGTTTATACCATATTTTTTTTAAAATTGCATGAATGAAGTTTTTAAAAATTAAATTTAAGAAGATTTATGTCAAATTTTTTAAAAATCAAATCACATAGTATTTGTCACGGCTGGAAATCAAGGTTTTTTGGGCATGCATGGGTACAATATCTAACGTGTATACAAGCTGTATCGAATACATATTTGTTTCAGATACGGGGATACGTGCGCCTAGGGAGGGACTCGGGAGTTTCCGGCTACTCTGCCAGTGAGTAATCCAATGGTAGGGATTGGTCTCGAGGACACCATGAATGGAATGGGTTAGGCTAGAGGTGTCCACGAAGCTTAAGGAACACAAAAACACTAGAACTTGGGGAAGAAGGCAGAAGATTGACTCCCTTGGACACTAGATGCCATTGACGCACAAAAGGGGAGGATAGGTAGGTGCGTAATGACCTCACCAACATCCTAAACTCTTGCCCTAAGCTAATCATGCAAGAATACACAATTATGACACTTTACACATTTACAAGTCTTTACAAGATGTCTCGAATGGCCTCAAACGAACTTAGAAATGACACAACATGGTGTGGAACGACAATAGAGGATAAGACAACAACACGAGTGATCTATAACACTGTCCAAGATGACTCTATCACATCCAGATTCATTTTAAAACCCAAAGTAAGATTCTTACATTCGTTTTAACCATTTTGTAACAAATGAAATATAAGGAAAGATGCAAGATTACTTGTGCTCAGTACCAACATGGATGCATGCAAACTATACTAATCAGTCTCATTTACATTTGATTACAATCCTTCTTGAAGAAGGTCCAATAAACAATATCACCAATTACATAGCATAGGACACAAGGTCCTTGAATTATACATTTGCAAGATTTGAAATAACTCGAAGAACTTGAAAGGAGAGGTGAGAAGAGTGAGTCCAATGTTGACTCCGATGCCAAAGCCTCTGGTCCCCAATAGTGGTTTTACATGCCACCCAACCATGTGGTACCTGTAGGTCCACCCCATCGTGCTATGGAGATAATCACACGACCCAAACACAACAATCAAAGAATACACAAGGGAAGATAGGCTTGCACAGACACCAATTGCGAAGTTACACATCATGCAACATCATGGAGTAAACACCAAAAAGGAAAGGAGTAGAACATCTCTCGGGTGCTACTCAAACTACTAGGGCTTAGATGCTAGAGTGCAAATGAGGGAGTGTCATCACGTGTGCATGAAGGGATGGCAACATGCGAAACCGGGTTTCCTCTCGTACGAGTACGAATGAGAATGTGTGATCATACAAGTCCAGTGCTCCATGAGCAGCCATGTCTTCCCAAGACATTCTTAGCCTTTACGAGCACTCAAGACATGCAAGGGGCTTCCATTATCTTGATTAGTTTATTACTCATGTTTTATTAATAATTATCACTTGATTAAATGACTCCCCACATCGCGATCAAGTCTTCAACCCACTTTGGGGCAGGGACACGTTGGGAGCCACTCCCTTGACCCTTTCTAGTACCTAATCCTAAGCTCATCATGTTCTCCATGAATGGAGAATCAAATCAAATAAACCAATGCCAATCTCACTTTTTTCAACTTTTAACTTAAGCATAATTTCGCAATCCTCAATAGTGACATGATATAGAATCCGAATTGATCCAATTTCAAAATTCATATGATATATCTATCATTCCACATTACAATTGTAATGGATGAAAATAGGGTTCACAAGTTTAGCTATGTAAACTAGGAATTATACCTGTTTCACACACACTACATTAAAAGGAGAGTGAACTCAATGGATTCAACCTCAATTCAGTAAGAGGAGGGTTGAATACTGATTGGATTCTATTCCCTTTTGATCGAGTTGAGGATGCAATTGAAAGGATGTAATTTGAATGCTAGATCTAGGGTAAATGATGGGAATTTGACATGAAAAAACATGAACAACAAGCTATAGACACTGTATGCAAACAGAAGGAACATAGAGGATGTAATGTCCCCACTTTGAAATAGAATTTAATGGCAAATAATAATAATAATAAAATTAAAATTCACAATAATAAAAATAAAAATATAAAATAATATAATTAAATATAATTAAAATTTAATTAAGTTAATGAATGGTCAAAAGACATGGAATGAAAAGTTGCGACTCCCTCAAACATGAGATATAAAAGGGAGAAGAGTACCTCATTTGAGAGGGGATAATTTGGGAATCAGAAGTGCAGATCTGATGTAAATAAGAATTATAGATCAGATCATGAAAGGTTGTGTCCCTTTCAAAAGACAGATATAATGAAGAATTGCACTCTTTCAAAGGGTGCTAATGGTGAAAAGGGCATGTCTCTTGCCAAAGGGCATACATGATGAAGAGGTGTGGCCTCTCCCTCACATTGATAGATATAAAGGAAAGGAATCAAAAACCTCCAATGATAGCACCATCAATCAGATCAGATCAGAACTGTTATTAAGTTACAGGCAGTAACATCCTTGTTCTTGGTGGTATGCATGGGGATGTGCTTAATATATGAAGCTTGATCATGTTCTTATGCAGTATTTAATAGTAATATTAATATAGACTATCATGTCCCCGCCATGACACTAGACCAAAACAGTAAACAGATCCTAACCGTAGTATGAAATTGTCCTATGCAAGTAAGACTTCACAATTTCATTGATTGTAGAACATGCTACAATTGTCTATCCTCAACAGTTGGATATTGTAGGGCAGATATGATAAGATTTGATATATAGTAAATAATATTTATATGAAAGAACCAATCCGCTTCCCTTCTAGTAGTGATCTTCTCTAGGATGGAATGAGGGATTAGTTAGAATAAACAACGATACATTAAAAAGAGCGATTAAATCATGAAGAGACATACGGTTCGTAGCAAAAGAACACATCCCATTCCAACATTCACCACTTTGAAGGAAGGTTGTAATCCTCCAAGCTCGATGAAGGAGTATAAGAAGACAACACCCATGCATTCAAGGCATCATTGAATGAGATGAGATTTGGTATTTATAAGAAAGCAAATATACAACAGTTCGATTCTATACAGTGGTTGTGGTATGAGTTCCCCATACATAGCGTAATGAATCCTGTTTATATCTGCATCCTACTGACTAATAACGTATTACTATTTATGATCAGTATTGTATTGGTAATTAATTATTGATCAATGCTTAAGTATTGCATTGGTGTTTGAGGATCGAATAATTTCGAAAAAGGGGAGCATAAGGAACAGATCAAACCTGCAACCATCAGGGAGATAAGACAATACTCTGGGTTTTTTCTATTAAAGAGACAAAGTTATTCCCTCTCTAACCCACCCTTAATAGTTAAGAATTATAATCCAGGGTAAACTAGGGCATTTTATAAAAGGGGACATTATAGAGGAACTTGTCCTTGAAAATTCGGCTTGAAAGTGTAGGATTGGGATAGGAAAATCAACTTGGTCCCTAGATATCAGGGGCAGACAAAAAAGGTATTGTCGGGATCAGGAGGTCGCTCAAAATGTGTTCCTAGATGCTCATTGGAAGTTCACTTCTCGGGTCCATGGCGCTTAGGCTGTCTTGGTCCTCTGCTTTTTGCTCCTACTATTTGTGGCTCTTGAACTTGTCGCCTGCACACAAAAAGAGAGGAAAGGTGTTGTTGGTAGGGGTTAGCCTAGGTCAAACCCTAGGTTTGGAATTAACCCTTGAATTGAATTGGAGATGCTTGAATTGAAATGATTGACTAAATTGATTATACCTTCAATTGATGAAGCAATGTTCTTAAGATAAGTCCTCCATGTGTTGATTCAATAACATGATAAATCACATAAAATCCATCATGAAATCATAAGTGAAACATAATTGAAGATGTCTTGATATAGCTTGCTGCTCCTTGAATCTGGTTTGCTCTTGAAAAATAATAGTTGCTCTTGAATTGGAATGATAGCATAATGATGAGATAATGATAGATTGATGAAATGAATTGAGAGGGATGCCTTATATAGGGATTTCATAATAAAATCACTTCTAGCCGACTTAGAATTATCATATTTTCGTATGGAGCTAGATTTGAATAGGATAGGACCGTCTTATTATCCTTCGGAAATTTGTGGCAAAAAGTGTAGGACTGAGATACATTTATCGACATGGTTCGGACAATTTCAGCCCGAATTTTTAGGTTTGTGAGATAATAGGGTTCTAATGCCAAAATTTAGTTTGTGCGACAATATATAATGTTTAAATTGGGGAACATGGTCTTGAGATATGAAATAGGGTAGGATCTATGATAAATCAATATAGTAAAAGATAAAGTGCACACCTAGAAATAAGGGCCCAAATAAGAGTGTGATGATGTATTAAAGTGGAATAAGACTCATAATATTGAATTAAATATTAATTAATTACATTAAAGGTCTTATAATGCATAGAGGAATTGCAAATACTAAAATGAGTGCCAGGAGAGTGTGAAATTGGACACCCTAATCAAAGGTGTACAATTTATGATGCTACAACAATCTATCAAGATTTGACTGTAATTCCACTTTTTACCACTTTTTCATTTTCACCAAATACTAGGAAAAAGACAAATCCTTCATTAAAAGAGCTCAAAAAACTCATAAAAATTCAAATGCAAAAATAAAAAATATAAGAATATCCTTTGATCCTTAGGTGCCCAATACCACATTCCTATCATAAAATCCACAAATTATCCATTCTAGAGGAAATTGGGCATGGTAATGGTGTAAAATGAAAAATTCTCAAAAAATTCTCACAACAATTAATCTACTAACTCAAATGAAATGATTTAAACAAATCAAATGCTTCTTTCAACAATTCAAATCACTTACAAGCAACTTGAATTTAAAAGAAAGAGAAATGAGGTTCCTACCTCAAGTTTTGTCCAAATCTGAAATTTTGAATCCTCCAAACAAGAGGACAAATCCATAGAGTAGCACAATCCCCTCCCAAATCCTATTCTATTGAAACAATTTCCATCCAATTCCCCTTACTCCCTTTAATGCCCCCTTTTATAAATGCCCTAGTTTTTGCCCTGAGTCACAATTCCAAGTAAAACAAGAAATGGAAGAGTGAGTGATATCATTTACCTTGTTGAGATCTTAAAAAGGTAAATATTGAAACACAATCCATAAAATAGATCTTTTCTTTAAGAAACATTATTTTAAACCAAAAGCATAGATCTTCTCTACTAGGGTTAGGAACATTAACTTAATCATAAGATATATCTAATTTATTAATGGAATTCAACCCTAGGGGAGTTAGGATAAGGAGGCATGTTAGGGTGCCTAAATGATCCTCTGCTTTAGGCCTAAGAGCGGATATACCATCCCTCTTGGCCTCATGTGGCCCTTTGCTATCCATATGAGGGGGTGTACCTAGTGAGGAATCGTATAGCTTGTCCCTTCTTCTTGTCACCCTTATTCTCCTCCCTATGATTGGGGTTCCTTAATCCAATGGTCAACCATGATAGAGGTTTGAGGCGAAACTACAATAGCGTGTCCGGAACATCCTTCACTTCTAAGCCCAATGGCGGGGCATTCCTTGTGTCATATTCCCATGTAGACAACAGGCAATGATTAGAAACATTAAACAATACATGTACATAAATATATATATTTTCAATACATAAATTATTTTTACCGCTTAAAATATGTTTTATTTTAATTAGTGGGAGTAATGAAAGGACGCGTCCATTCCCAAGCCACCTCCAGAATAGACGCCATGTTTCAAGGGGAATCACATGGTTTCAAAGAGGTATAAACCCATACCCCAAGGAAACATGGAAGAGGAGGTGACAAGGAGAGAAGGGCAAGGAGAAGCATCCAACAAGTAACTTCATTACTCAGTAATAATATTTATTTCAGTTTTCATAATTTATGATGCCTAGACAACCATGAGGACTGCCCTGGGAATGCATCAGTCAGCAAACGATGTGAAAGGGCTAGGTGCTGGTTCTTCCCAGCGATGAAGGACCAGCGCTTAGTAAGCATCCCTCCCCATTGCCAGCAGGCTGGTATGGCCCCAGACCAATCCGCTTAAATGCCGAAATGATGAAGTATGTCTTTGTGCAAGTTGTATTAAATCTGCTTTCATTCCTCATATAACAGTAATGAATATAATTTAACTAGTGGTCTAGATTAATTGCTAAATCGGTTCCATGCCTAAAAAATGTCTTGCCAAATGAACTAAGCACATTTGTAATGTACAAAAGGGTAAAATGAAATTAATCTTCACACCAGATAGGTAACCTGCAATATCAGGTTTAGTATGCTGCATTAAAATACACTTTAGTGACAGATAGAAGAATAAAAATAGTTCATTCATTCTCAGACACAACTAATAAGTAAAGAAAAGGAATGCTAATTAATTATAGTCATGTTTCTGAAACTAGGCACAAATATAATGAATTAATCCCTACAAATTCATATATAATGGACAAATGTTAACCAAGTAATATAGTCATGAATCTATGTTTTCTGTATGCATTTGTTATCTTCCTAATATCCTCTGTTTGTTAGTACATTCAAGATAATGAGTGCAAGCCAGGGGTATGCTAGGCCCATCCTCAGGTGGCCCTATTAGCCCTAAGAGACGGGATGGGTCTGGCTGGGTAGCCCAGCCAACCTGGAAAATCCTCAAAATCTAGAATGGGTCGTGTATGTATTTTGTGCTGCAATAATTATGCCACTGATCTAATATTACTGTTGACATATAAAATAAAATATCTAAATGTTGCAGGAAACCGTAATTTCCTTTTGTGGCCCTGAATCCAACTTTCGGTGGATAGATCAGGCCCTAGTTATTAGGAAGGCGAGGCAGGTACAACAAAGGTTCATTACAGTGGTATCAGAGCCTCCTTCTTGCCACCCTATGGAAATAGTTGATGCAACAAAGCCAAAGATCCCGTGGGGCCTTAGAAAGAGAGAAAAAAAAAGAAGCCAACAACATGAGTGAACAAGCTAGTAATGAACTTAGGGCCTTCATGGAGCAAACCGCTCAAGCACTGAGGGAGCAAACTGAAAGAACCATGCAGGCCTTCATTGAACAGAATGAGAGGAATAACCAACTAGTCCTTCAGGCCCTCCAAAACATAAGCACCCATAACACCAAAGAAGTCCAATCCAATCATTCTGAAAACCACCACCCCACCCCGTCAAAGGACACCAACTCAAGGCCCACTCGACCTTCATTCCTACCTGAGGAAGCGCCAATAAGTGATGATAACCATGATAGACCCATGGGAAATGTAGACCAAATCCTTGCAGACTACCGCGGGTTGGATCTCGAACTACGAGATCTTGTAACCTTCAAAGACTATTGTGATGCCAAACTAAAGACACTTGGCCGTAACAAAAGACATCCTCCATCCCACAAAGAGCTTCAAAACAAGCTCAGTAAGGTGACTATCCCCAACTATGATGGGGAAGGAAAGGTATCGGCTAGGTCATGGGTCCAAAAACTGGATACCTATTTATCCCTTAGCCCTATGACTCAATCCAATGCCATTAAATTTGCTGTACTTCATCTATCCGGAGTTGCCCATGAGTGGTGGCACCATGGCCTCATCACTCAAGGACATCAACTTATAAACACGTATGAGGAGTTCACCCAAAAGCTCATAAAAAGATTTGACCAAAAGCATCCTGAGTGGTACTTTCGAGAGCTCACCCAACTAAGGCAGCAGGGGACTATTGAAAACTATGCCACAGAATTCCAGAAATTAGCAGTGATGGTACCGGGTCTAACACAAGAAAGGCTTACTTACCTATTCATAGAAGGCCTGAGGGGATCAATCAAAAGCATAGTAAGTGCCCATGAACCCCAAACATTAGATGAGGCTATACAAAAAGCTATGAAATTTGAAGAAAGCTCACGCAAGGACAAGACCAAGCCCTTTGGCAACTCCTCCAAACCACCACCCAAGGACAATAAACACAATCAAGAAGGGATTGTAAGGTCTTGCACCTATTGCAAGGGAAAGAGAGAAAAGGGACATATGTGTTCAGCCTTGGAGGACCTTAAAAAGAAGGGACTTTGTTTCACATGCCTAAAACCCTTTGAAGGAAGGAGCCATAAATGTCAAGGCCGAGCTCACAGAATAGAAGCCTCACCATATGAGGATGAGGAAGAGCCACCTAGCAAAAGGATGAGACTGGGGGAGGAAGATCAAGCCATAGTTGCCACTATCACACATGCTGCTAAACACAACCTGTTTAGAATCAAGAGTTCACTTAAAGGGAAGAAAGTAGTGACACTTGTGGACAGTAGAGCCTCCCATAACTTCATCGATGAAAGGGTTGTCAAGCAGCATAAATTACCCACATAGACTTTTAAGGGGTTCGAAGCAGCAACAGCCACAGGGGCAAG
The DNA here is from genome assembly GCF_030272615.1 of Cryptomeria japonica. Lineage (NCBI taxonomy): Eukaryota > Viridiplantae > Streptophyta > Pinopsida > Cupressales > Cupressaceae > Cryptomeria > Cryptomeria japonica. Next base: position 324,875,283 of record NC_081405.1, on the reverse strand, counting down.
GGTCCAATGCACTAAGTTGGTACCTAAGTTGGAGTTCATAATAGGTAGCCATCCGGTAAGGGAAGATCTCTACGTGGTACCATTGGACACAGATATCATATTGGGGACTCCATGGATTTATTCACTGGGATGTTTCATGTTTGATCTCCCAAACCAAATAATCAGATTTCAGCATGAAGGGAAGGAAGTTACTCTCAAGGGTTTACCTGATGGTAGCCCTAAAGTGGTTTCTTGTAAGAAATTGGAGCAAATTTTTAGAAAGGGACGAGGAGAATGGGTGGCCCAATGCATGATACTAGATAAGAGCAATACTCATGAGAAATCCACGCATATGGACATCAAACCCATCATGGAGAAATATAAAGGGGTGTTTGGGGAAATTCCCCAAGGTTTGCCTCCCAAACGGGGGTTTGAACACACTATAGAATTGGAAGAGGGGGCAAAACCAATCATCACTACCCCTTATCGCCACCCTCACAAATATAAGGAAGAAATTGAGAAAACCATTAAGGAACTACTTGCTATGGGACACATGCAACCTAGTTCCAGCCCTTTCGCATCTTTGATGGTACTTGTTAAAAAGAGAGATGGCACTCTAAGAATGTGTATTGACTACAGAGCACTGAATATGAAAACCATCAAAAATAGGTACCCAATCCCAAGGATAGATGAGTTGATTGATGAACTACATGGAGCCAGATATTTCTCCAAGATCGATCTTCGATCAGGATATCATCAAATCAGGATGAGGGAAGAGGACATCCACAAAACAACTTTTCGGTGTCACTATGGACATTTTGAATTCTTGGTTCTACCTTTCGGTCTAACCAATGCACCAGCAACATTTCAGTCATGTATGAATCATACTTTCCGCAAGCAACTAAGGCAATTTCTACTAGTTTTTTTTGACAACATTTTGATCTACAACAAAACTTGGGAGGTGCACCTCAAACACATTGAGGACACATTGTGGATCCTAGAGCAAGAGTCACTTTATGCTAAGGCGTCCAAATGTGAGTTTGGAATGGAGGAAATCCTATATGTAGAGCATAAGATTAATGCGGAGGGGGTTAGCGTGGATGAGGAGAAGATAGCCACTATCAGAGAAGGGCTTAGACCTAAGTCCCTCACACAATTAAGGGGGTTCTTGGGGTTATGCAGTTACTACAGAAGGTTTGTACGGGGTTTCTCCAAAGTGGCAGCCCCTCTCACCGATCTAACTAAGAAAGGGGCTTTCACTTGGAGCGAAGCAGCCCAAAGAGCTTTTGAAAGTCTGAAGGAAGCTACGAGCTCATGCCCCGTCCTAGCTATCCCTGATTTTTCCCTTCCTTTTGAACTACAATGTGATGCCTTCGGAGAAGGGATTGGAGTTGTCCTCATGCAAAACAAACACCCCATAGCCTTTGAAAGCCGTAAGCTGACAGAAACAGAAAAGTATTACCCCGTCTATGATAAAGAGATGTTAGCCATCATGCATGCCCTAGCCAAATTCCACCAATACCTGGTTTGCACCAAATTCCATGTAAAGACAATTCATAATAGCCTAAGATTCTTTTTAAACCAAAGGGATCTAAATGATAGGCAACAAAAATGGGTCAGCAGGATACAAGCTTATGACTTTGATATTGAATACGTTAAAGGAACAACCAATGTGGTAGCAAATGCCTTATCAAGGAAGCCACAAATAAATACCATAACTTCTATAAATGCTGATTGGAAATATGATCTTTTGGTAGAATACGCCAAAGACCCTCTTGCTAGCGAGATCTTGAGGGACCCATCAAGTCATGCAGAATACAAAGTTGTGGAGGAGCTTATCCTATATAAGGACAGGTTGTACTTGGTCCCCAACTCTAAACTCAAGGAAGTAATAGTTAAAGAGTACCATGATAATCCATTGGTAGGACACCCAGGGTTCTATAAGACATATAAACAAATCAGAGAATGGTATTCTTGGAAAGGACTTAAGAAGGAAATCCAAAAATACGTGCAAGAATGTACACAGTGCCAGAAGAACAAAGCAAAACTCAACCACCCAGCCAGGTTGCTACATCCATTGCCCATTCCCGAACAGAAGTGGGAAAGCATTTCGATGGATTTTATCACCGGCCTACCCAAGGCCGAAGGAAAAGATTGTATATATGTGGTTGTGGACCGTCTCACCAAATATGCACACTTCTTTGCTATAACAAAGAAATTCCAAGCATCTCAAGTAGCAGATGTGTTTTTCAAGGGAGTCTTCAGACTTCATGGGCTTCCCCAAAATATCATAAGTGACCAAGACAACCGGTTTATGGGGCAATTTTGGCAAGAAATCTTCAGGATGGCAGGGACTAGTCTCACTCCGAGTACTAGCTATCATCCCCAAACCGATGGACAAACTGAAATCGTCAACAAATGGATTGAAGGATATCTAAGAAATTATGTCATTGGGCAGCAAAAAGCTTGGATCAAATGGTTACATTTAGGAGAATACTGCTATAATACTACACATCATATGTCGATCCAAATGAGCCCATTCAAAGCACTTTATGGTTATGAACCCACCTCTTTTGGATCACTAATTACTCCAGAAAGTCAAGTACCACGAGCCAGGGATTTTATTCAAGAAATCATGGACATCCTAAGGGCTCTAAAAGATCACATACATCAAGCCCAAAATCAGCAAAAGATATACGCTGATCGTAATCTTATTGAAAGATCATTTGAGATAGGAGACTTAGTCTTCCTACGGTTGCAGCCTTACAAACAGTCTTTGCTGAAATCTAGTGGGGCAGAGAAGCTGAAGCCACGGTTCTATGGACCCTACCCAATATCAAGGAAGGTAGGAGAGGTAGCATATGAACTTGAGCTTCCTCCAGGCAGCCGCATCCACAATTTATTCCATGTGTCTAGATTAAAAAGAGCATTAGGGCAGCAGATATCCCCATGCAAGGAGTTACCTCTGTTAGATGACGAGGGAAAATTAACATTGGAGCCAGAAGCCCTTTTAGACGTAAGAGAAAGGAGAATAAAGAGTAAAAATATTGTAGAATACTTGATCTTATGGAAAGGGTTGCCGGAGGAGGATGCAACCTGGGAGGGTGAAGAGATCTTCAACCACCCAAATCTCCACATCGCTTGAGGACAAGCAATGTAAGGGGGGAGGACTGTCATATTCCCATGTAGACAGCGGGCAATGATTAGAAATATTAAACAATACATGTACATAAATATATATATTTTCAATACATAAATTATTTTTACCGCTTAAAATACGTTTTATTTTAATTAGTGGGAGTAATGAAAGGACGCGTCCATTCCCAAGCCACCTCCAGAATAGACGCCATGTTTCAAGGGGAATCGCGTGGTTTCAAAGAGGTATAAACCCATACCCCAAGGAAACATGGAAGAGGAGGTGACAAGGAGAGAAGGGCAAGGAGAAGCATCCAACAGGTAACTTCATAACTCAGTAATAATATTTATTTCAGTTTTCATAATTTATGATGCCTAGACAACCATGAGGACTGCCCTGGGAATGCATCAGTCAGCAAACGATGTGAAAGGGCTAGGTGCTGGTTCTTCCTAGCGATGAAGGACTAGCGCCTAGTAAGCATCCCTCCCCATCGCCAGCAGGCTGGTATGTCCCCAGACCAATCCGCTTAAATGTCGAAATGATGAAGTATGTCTTTGTGCAAGTTGTATTAAATCTGCTTTCATTCCTCATATAACAGTAATGAATATAATTTAACTAGTGGCCTAGATTAATTGCTAAATCGGTTCCATGCCTAAAAAATGTCTTGCCAAATGAACTAAGCACATTTGTAATGTACAAAAGGGTAAAATGAAATTAATCTTCACACCAGATAGGTAACCTGCAATATCAGGTTTAGTATGCTGCATTAAAATACACTTTAGTGACAGATAGAAGAATAAAAATAGTTCATTCATTCTCAGACACAACTAATAAGTAAAGAAAAGGAATGCTAATTAATTATAGTCATGTTTCTGACACTAGGCACAAATATAATGAATTAATCCCTACAAATTTATATATAATGGACAAATGTTAACCAAGTAATATAGTCATGAATCTATGTTTTCTGTATGCATTTGTTATCTTCCTAATATCCTCTGTTTGTTAGTACATTCAAGATAATGAGTGCAAGCCAGGGGTATGCTAGGCCCATCCTCAGGTGGCCTTATTAGCCCTAAGAGACGGGATGGGTCTGGATGGGTAGCCCAGCCAACCTGGAAAATCCTCAAAATCTAGAATGGGTCGTGTATGTATTTTGTGCTGCAATAATTATGCCACTGATCTAATATTACTGCTGACATATAAAATAAAATATCTAAATGTTGCAGGAAACCGTAATTTCCTTTTGTGGCCCTAAATCCAACTTTTGGTGGATAGATCAAGCCCTAGTTATCAGCAAGGGGAGGCAGGTACAGCAAAGGTTCATTACACCTTGCACCCCTTTGGCCTCATTGGACCATTGGTCATCCACTATGAGGTGGCTTGCTTTGAAGAGGACCTCATAATTGTTTCCCTTCCTTGCTTTCCCTAACTAACCTCGTCATGGTTGATTGCATCAATCACATTATTGCCTATATCCATATGTTAGAGATTATACATCAACTGCATTATTATACATACATATTATTGCCTATCCAAATCATATGAAGTTATGTATTAAATATACTCTCACATTGCATACCACAATATGTTATATCTCACCCAAATTGCTATATAAAAATGCAGGTTACTTATCTCAGAGATGATTTGATCTGAATTCCTTGATCTTGTTTAATGCCTTCTACTAAATGGATTTCTGCCTTATATAGTCCTCAAGATGATTCACAATTCTTACCTCTTCCTAAGAGAGGTGTCTTCTCCAGGCTAACCGCTGCCTCCTCAAGACTAATGGCATGCCCCTGCATTAGCATTGTGGATGATCTGCTTAAGGACTAGTTAAGGATTAAAGATTTCTGATTGTGAAGTCTCTTGGTTTGCAGCAAAGGAAAGAATATGGAGGAAGATTAATTCCTTAAATCAGGCTTCGTGATTGTAGAAATATGTGAAGTCTTGTTAATAAGACAATTTTCTGGGTAAGGGTAAATTGGTAATATATATCTATATCAAAATCTGATCTTATTTCCTCAGATCTGCCCCCCATTTCTGAAACTAATTTCTTCCTTTTATATCATCCCATTTGAGGGAGATGTCATGACTCTTCAGTATTTCTCTCCTTTGAAAGAGTCACAACTCTTCCTCCTAGAAACCTAATTATATTTTAATTATTTCCTTTTCTAAGAAATCGCTGCCTGCATAAATATAATTGTTGCTTTTGTAAATGAATTGCTACTACTTATATTTGTTCCTTTTCAATCTTTTCTTATTGCTGACTTTAATGATGTTAAGTGCTGCACTGCTTTGTGAATGAATGACAATCGATGTTTATTTTATTAAACCCTCAACTAATCGTGGCTATTGGTAACTGTTTTGTTCAACAATTGGTCAAGACTAAAGGCTGTCGATTAAGGGAAAGACTATTGTTAACTCTTGGCTGTCGGGCTTAGTATCAGATTTATTTATTTTATGTATTTCTTTTGAGGATGGTGTAAGAAGGTACCATGGTGGGGGCATGATAGTCCACCCTTTTTGAGATTCCTTGTCCTCAAGCAATGACTATTTTAACCAATTTGTTTTAACGTGAGGGTCCCTAATTTACCCTTGGAGCTTTGTAGTCCTTAGATCCTCCTTGTGATGTAGTTAACTTCAGTAACTTTGATATTTCCTCTTGCAACAGCATAATCTAGAGTTGGAGATTAGCAAGGTTCGTAATTTTTTTCTCACATTCAATTTGTATCATTTTGTAAAGAATCAATGATTAGGTTGTCCCAATGTTTGCACAATATCATAGATATCTCTTAATGTTAAAACAAGAACTTACATATCTCTTCAACAAGGGGATGATAACAAAATTCAGGATGAATTGTTGTGTGCTGATTGTCACCTTTTTCTCCATTAGCGAACGCAATGGCTTGATACCATGCTGATTGGCGCCTACCAAGTGAAATGTTGGTGGCTAGAGAGTGGGCTTCCCAAGGCACTTCCAGCCTTCCAGGTGTCTTTTGGTAGTATGTTTACTCTTGAGCCTTCATCAACAATAGTATTCCTTAGGCCAATCCCCATGATTTCTATCTAGACTATCGTCGACTTCCTCTTGATGTTCATCATCAATAGCATTGGATCAATGATTTGTTCACCTTGGGGTGGTTGTTCTACTGCCAGGTTCTCACTTTAACCATTCTCTTGCTGAGTTTGTTTGTCATCGACTATGTTTGTGATTGCCACTCTTAGTTGAGAAATTGCTTGTAGGAGGTCTGTTACTTTGATAGGTTTGACTGGAGCATTTGTCGTATGATGTTCTTCTTTGACTTCGACTGCAATGAAGTACTCGCTACTTTGTTTGATGTTTTTTTGTTTCATTGGCCATCGTCTGTTCCACTTCCGCTTTGACCTCTCAGAGTCTTTCCTTCTCCGTACGAGGGTTTGGATACCTTGCCTTCTTTGTTTGTGGTTTGGTGATTGCTAGAACTTCCTCGTCTTGCTCCTCCATATCTAGCATGTTGATACTTTTTTGTTTTAGGCACTTAGTGTCTTCCTGATCGCTCGGTCCACATCATTTGAACAACATTCCTCCTTTGTTTTGATTATTTTGGCACTCTTTGACAAAGTGACCCCATTCGCTACATTTCTAACATTGGATCATCAGTCTCCCTTTAGAATCATATTGTATTCGACTTTCTGGCCCACTATTATTGTATTGGTTGTTATTTCCCCTTCTGTTCTGGTACTTGCCAATGGATGCATTGTTATTATTGTTTTGTGGTTTAGGAGGTGTGGTTGGAGGGGTTGATTGTTCCCCTTGTGTTAAGAGCTCATGCATGCTTCTTGTTTTTGGATTGTATGACCATTCCTTGATGGAATGTCCCAATACTTGATAGATGTCACAAAATAAGTTTTTTGGCAATTATTTTTTGTATGACCTACTTTATAGTCAGTGCACCAAAGTTCTTTAGTTTCTTTCAAGTTTTCGTTCTTGGCCTTTAATTCTTTCATCATCCACATCATGTCCCATCGTAGGGCTTGAATTGTTTTAGATTCTTCGTCGTTGCTACCTTCGATGCTCTTGTAGTCATCTGTTTTCCTCTTTCCTTAGGAGGATGTTTTGTTTTCACTCCCAATATCCATCATCCG